>NC_056736.1:310304896-310469896 GCF_019279795.1 Protopterus annectens | reverse complement strand
CCGGCCACTGTTATTTTTACCCAGTGTACAGAATGGCAGAGACTCCTGCACATGTGATAGAACCACTTAAATGTTTCAACACTCAAGAATTCATGTAGGTGTGAGAGATTGAATTGAGTAGATTTTTGGCTATTTCAGGTGCTAAGCTAAGAAGTAACTGTATGGTTTGACATTAGGAGCTTGAAAGTCTGAGACATCTTTACTTGGCTATCCCAGCTACATTGAATAAGATGCGCAAGAGTACACATTATTGGGTTAGCGTTTACCTTTCTTCTCAGTATGCAATTTCTCATTTCCTTTCACATCACTGAGTACAAATTGCATGATGATCCATGTGGTTGAATTCATCTAAACAAATTTGAACTTCTTAGTCATTGTTTTCATAGGGAATCATTGCAAGTGTGTTATTTAAGTGTATGCTAACATTGGTGCTTCCTTTCTTTTTGGGATATCCCTTCTTTGTGTTAGTGTGACCATGGAGTTATATAAATTCACAGGAAGTGTGGGAGTTAAATTCCTAATTAGTTATGCTGAATTGTAACTTGATAAACCATGGTGTTGAGTGTATTTTACATTTATGGTGCATTTATTGCATGGATTGTTTTGTTTTGTGTGTAGTTTTTTCCCTATTAAAATGGTCTGAATTTAATTAGACATTATTGTTATCAGTCTGCAGCTTTTAAAAAGTAAGGGTGAACAGTGAATCAAGTGAAGGTAATACAGAGAAGGACCTTTAAGGAAACAAGTGCAAAGATCACAACTCCTGTTTATAACTTACTAAGTCATTTAATGGTGTACGTTAAGTCCAATATGTATGTGGACCCAAGGTTTGTGTCAGTGTTGTGTAAAATGGTTATTTAAATTTCACACTTTATAAGTGCCTCTTTTAAGAGGAACAGTGTGTAAATAACCAAAATGTAGCCTAGCACCCTCACCACTTATCCCTCTCCACATCAGATATTAATGTGCAATACTACACTATTAAGTACAGTGAGAGACTTGACCAGGTGATGAATAGCTGTACCAGTTTTTATTACTGCATGGAGAGGTATTTACTTGTAGATTATAGTTCCCCCGTGGTAATCTGAATCTTATTTTTAGTTTAAAACAATTTTAAACAGAATTAAGACTTCTAAATTTGGATGATGTCACTACTGCCATTTGCAAACTTCCTTGCATGCACCTGGTAATGCTGCAAAGTCATACAGTGTGTTGTCATAATTGAAGAAATTTTTTTGTTTTCCATCTCTGCAGCATCCATTAAACCCACCTGTCTGGCTATGGCAGATTAATTGCCTAACAACTACTTAAGATTTATCAGAAGCCATATATTCTGACACTCGGCTGCTGCCAAAGCCAGTGTTAGGCACCTCTGTGTTACCAGTGTCTGTGGGGAGGGCCCCTCCCTCCCCCCTTCCCGATCATCCTTAACTGTTTGGGAACTCTGCAAAGGCCAAAGTTGGTCATGGGAAAAAGGTGAAAAACAATCTATTTTCCAGTCATCTTAAACAAGGTTGCACTATAACACCAATTAGGAAAATGCTGGTAGACCTTGAATGAACTTGAGGTTAGCCCAGAGTGATCAATCTTGGTACTTACCTAGGATTTTAAGAAGAGCAGACACTCTCAAGCTGCACATATGTTTTTTTCTTTCAGGTACTTTTAAATAGTGATCGGACACCAGGTATTATATTATTGTGGTTGTTTTGCTTAATACTTATTTTGTAACTGTCTCTTTACAGGATAACACTGCAGTTAGACAGTGGGCGCAACTAAAGGTATGCTCTTAGTGGAGAAGGAACTGATAGCATTCTGCAGCTGATCTTAGAGTTAGGAATATTACACTGGGGACATGTACAACATGAACATACATTGAAAGTGATTTGTGTGTCACCTGAGCTTTGCTTTCAAGTGCAAATGCTTTGGGCAGTGTAGCATGAGGGAGTAGGAGTGGTTTCTTGCCAACATTTGCATTAAGTACACGTTATCACTATACTGCTTTGTTGCATGTTCAACAGCTTTTTCTTTCCATCTGTGCTGACTCAAACCATTATGTATGTATACCAATGTCTCTTTCTTCCCGTTTATAAATTTCTGAGGCTGTCATGCTGAGTTGGTGCACTTTAAGTCTGCTGTGTATGAAAAAGTAAGTTTGTTTAAAATAAATCTTGATGTCCATAAGTATTGGGGTGCCTGTGAAGACTCTAGCTTTTCTAGGTTTTTTCCCTGTAGTTTTTACTTGGTGATTTGTCTGTGTGACTTCTTTACTCTTTGGTTTGGATGTTATTTCGGATGTTTTGCAGGCATTCTAATGCTCATGGACATAAGGCTTGATTTTAAACTCTGTGTTTCTAAAGCATAGCCATACAGTCCACTTATGCAGTACTGACAAGGTAAAAAAAAAAAAAGGCTGAAGCATGCAAATCATGGGTTTTCAGAACCCATGTGGCTGAACTACTAATGTGTCCTTAAGGGGTTATTTGCATATATACCATGTACCACTGCTACAGGAAGATTAAGGTATTATACAGTGAAGACTCTAGCTTGACTTGTTATTTCTTGTAGATCACTTCCGATATTACATGGGCACCATGACTAGCACTATTTGTGCTGGCATGCTTATGTTTACTTGTCTGTAAAGTGCTTCATTTCTTTATCCTCTATATCCTCTGGTTTGTAAAAGCTTACTTATGGTTGCATGTCTAAACTTGATTGGGTCATGCAGGAGACTGTGTTACTTAGTGAGGGCTGTTACTTTCTGCAAACCATAGGGCTTTATTTTCTGTCTTCATTCCTTTACATCACCTCTGCCGCAGACAGCTACATTTGTTTATCTTCCCTATGATGCACTCCATCCTGCTGTGCTTAACTTCTCACTAAGAATATTCTTCTGAATGGCTAGTCGTGATTTCTCAGACAGTATCAACCTGATGAAGCACACAGAGAAAGATTCAAAATATTAAAATGGTGAAAGCAACATCCTCCCGGCCAACATCTCAGGAAAACAAGCTAACCCACTTATAACGATTTTCTTATTAATGAAGCTATACATAGCTCGCAAATGCTTAGATCCTGTAAGTATCTCTTGGAAGGAATTCAAGAAATCTGCTATTAAACATCTACTAGCACATAAAATAGTATTGGACAAAAGAAACAAAAATATGAAAGCCCGAGCAATCTGGGAACAGTCCTATAACATCTTATTAGCATAAAGCACCAGGTACACCTTATCTTATGAACTGGAAGTATTCCCACAAGTACACAGCTTAACTATGGATGAAGTATCATTTTTGTATGTGCTGTTTTTAGACTAATGACATTAATTGGGAAAGCATCTTTGTATATATTGTAATTAGGTATGTTGTATGACCTACACATTTCTACTTTAGCCACAATGTATAACATGCAAATATGGTAATTTTGTAAATATGGAATGGTTATGGTTTTTGCAAATGTAACACAAAAATAAAAATTATTGGAAAAAAAAATAAAAAATAAAATGGTGAAAGCAAATGTCGGAATGTTTATTTTTTACATTGTGTTATGTTGTCTGGCACTAAAATATTAATAAACATTTAAAACATGCTAATAAATTAATAGCTTATGTCCAGTCCATGAAATGCTGAGAATTGCTATTCTTGTGTGTGTGTGTGTGTGTGTGTGTGTGTGTGTGTGTGTGTGTGTGTGTGTGTGTGTGTGTGTGTGTGTGTGTGTGTGTGAGAGTAGGAGCTTTTGCCCATCTCACTGAGTAGGCATATCGGCTAGATCTCTCAGATGATATGGTTGGTTTCATTCCATATATTACAGGCCAGGTGACAGTCTAGGATGGCAAAAACTTTTAAGGACATGCTTAAGATGCAAATTTTTATTGCTCTGCTGCTACAGATAAATAAACATGGCTGGCATTGGGTACCTGTGATAGCTGCAACTGGGGGGAGGGTGCTTTGATCAGCCATAACTGTGTGGAGGTGCTGTAAAGGCTGCAGTTGGCATGGGAAAAGAAAACAAAAAAATGCTCATTCTCTAATTACCAGTTATCATAAACAGTTGATCTGTAGACCTCATTATGATTAAGCCGGTAATCATTGAATGCACTTGAGGTAAGTGCTAGAGATGTAGCTCAGAGAGCTTACCTACATTTTGAGGTAAGTGCTAGAGATGTATTTCAGAGAGCTTACCTACATTTGAAGAAGAGGAGACACTCCCAATCTTCAGGTTTTCTCTTTTGGGTATTTTATTGACCACACACCAGATACTATATTACTCTGCTGGTTGTGCTTCATGTTTTTGCCCATTCCTCATAACATTTTTGATTTCCTGTTAATCACTGAGAATTGCAGAGAGTAATGACAGATATTCAATTTTAATACTTCTGGATCAGAAAATGCATGCTGGTGCAAATTCTGTTCTATAAACTTTTCAAGTGCAGTAAAGTAATATTTTAAAATGTGTCTGGTTTGGGGAATTTGTGCCCCCCCCCCAATATTTTTACTTTGTCTAAAAAATTCTTTTTTTCTGTCTCTCAAGCATTTTCCTTTGGAACAGTGGAAAATGTTTCACTGGCAAGGTCTGTCTATAAGCTTTATTGCTGGGAGAACAAGAAGCACTGACCTCTTCTATTTGCTGGATCACTTTTTGATGGCTAAACTGTATTTCCTCCTTAACCTGTTCTGAATTGAAAATGTCTTTTGTCCTCCAGGAAAATATTCTTGACAGCTGGAAACGGTAGATCTGAAGTTGTTTTTCATTTGGCTTTCACCCTGTGGGACTCTGATCAGGCACAGATTCGACTCTGCCATATACTCCAGCATTGAAGCCAAAATCTGAGCTCCTCCCCTACCCATAATGCCCTGCTGTCCCTCTTCCCCTCAGATCTCGTTTGCCGCTCGTTTGAACAACACAGATCACAGCATCCTGAGCTCCTCCAGGTTTATTTAGCAGTGTTTTGTACAACAGTAGGTTTCTTTTTTCTTCTGATTTCTCTTTCTGACCTTCTACCCTTTCTTTTTTTTCTGCTTTGGTGTGCTTTCTCTGTCCTTGATATTAAAAAAAAAAATCCTTTTTCCTTTTCTTCCTTTCTTGTCTTTTCTTCTGGTTGTAGTGTGTAGTGTGTGTGTGTGTGTGTGTGTGTGTGTGTGTGTGTGTGTGTGTGTGTGTGTGTGTGTGTGTGTGTGTGTGTGTGTGTGTGTGTGTGTTCTTCCCATGGCTGAACTTCCAAAGCCGGACGGGTTCAGGGAATGCAGGCATAAGATCCCTCCCTCTGATGCCTACACTCTGTGCATGGTGTGCTTGGGGACAGCCCACCTGGATTCCTCCTGTTTGATGTGTGTGGGTTTCAACCAATGTGTACTTATCGACAGGAGGAACAAACTGATTCTGAAGGGTCTTTTGGCCCCTTCCTCGGAGGCTTCTCCTTCCCTCCTCTCCAGTTCTGGGACTCAAACTCCTGCCAAGAAGTCTGGGGACAGGGACTGGGCTAAACATAGGGAACAGGATCGTCATAAGGAACTGTCCCCTGACATCTCTTCCTCCTCCGAGCTTCCCATCAAATCTAGGCTCGGAGTGGTTCGGGACTCTCTTTGGCTCAGTTCGCCCCATTTCTCCCTGTTGCTGGAGAGTTTCCGACCAAAGTTCCCTGCCACTGCCTCTCCTCGGTGCCATTCTGTGATGGGGTCGGTGGCTTCTTCTGTCCAGTCCACTTGCTGCCTGTCTGAAGCCGAGGTGGACAGGATGATAATGAAGTTTTTCTGGGCTCATATACAGCTGGGGGTCTTGCCTGTTCTGTCCCCCTCTGGAGCTGTGAGCACACAATCCGGTTTCATACCTATTTCTCCTTGTCCGATCCAACCGTCAGCTTCAGAGTTCTTGGGCCTGAGGTTTCCCAATGTTGAGGTTTTGGCGCCGACTTTCACTTATACCTCAATGCCAATAGTTACCTTGAGCGGTTCGGCTCCGATGTCTTAGGACCTTACTGATTCTTGGAGCCGTACGTTTATTGTCTGCTCCAAAGGATTAACATCATCTGCGAGGTTTTCTGAGCTGTCCCTCCCCATCGGGGCTTCAGCGCTGGGAAGCTCAGCCCCTAGTCCCCCTTCGGTGTCAGGGGTGACTGTCCGGGAGGCCCCAACACTGCCTTCTGGGGTCTACTCACTTTTGGCCTTCAAGGTAGTAGGGAGGGTCCTCTCAGCTCCTTTGAGAGCCTCAACACTTCCCTCCTCGGATCCCGCCCTTATTTCTTCTGTTTCTGGACCGAGTCCTACATCCTGCCCCCTCAGGAACAGCCTGTTGCCAGACCACCTCAGGATGTTCTCATTCAGGGACCCCTTGTGGCTTCTGAGTCCTCTCTGGAGTATCATCCCGAGTAGGTGTCTCTGAAGCATGTGTTTAAGGGGAGGCACTTGGATTCCCCCCGGAATCCCTCTCAGAAGATATGGACTTGGATGAAGGGGAGGGTTCCCCTGATCACCTCCTGATGATGTTTCCTTTGGGGACATCATGGAGATCCTGCATCAGAGAGGTGGGTGATCTTCCCATAAACCCAACCTAGACAAGTCCATATTCCTGGAGGCATTTGGCACAGGGCCATCTACATCTTGAGTCCCCCCCCCCCCCTGCGGATCCTTTGGTGGATCTCATCTCCTGCAGGACATGGAAGTAACCAGACATAGTGGAGCCCATTCTTAAGTGCCTTGACAAGGTACTAAGCACCCCCTCAGACAGGTCACATTGGTCCAAGGGTTCCCTGATCAATGTCTTTGTGGTGGCCACCAAGAAGGAGCTGGCCCGAGAGAGCTCCTCGGTCCATCCTCCAGACAGGGAGTCTAGGGTGGTGGACCTCTTTGGGAAACAAGTGCATGCTTCAGCCACTTTTGCTCTGCATGTGCTGAACTATTTGGCACATGTCACCAGACTGCAGAGAGACCTAGTTAAAGAAAACTCCGCGTCTGCCCCATGGTCCATGTCAGAGGAGGAGGAGAAGGTCTTCTCTTTCTGAATGGCCACCCTAACAGCCATTTTGAACACATCCATGAGGCTACTTTCTCATGCAACTGAGGGTACCTCGAGGGTAGCTGGGACGGGAGTTGCTATTAGGCTGCATGCCTGGCTCCAGCTTTGTGCCTCTTCGGAACCTTTTAAGGCGTCGTTCACGAGTGCCCCCTTTGACGGGTCCACTTTGTTTTTACCTTCTGTTTGTGATACTCTTACCCAGAGTGAGAAAGATAAGAAGACCTTGTCTACTGTCAGGATCTGCTTCTCTACCCCACACCAGACCTATTCTAGGAACCAGTGTGAAGGAAAGAAGTTGTGGTTTCGAAAGTCTCAAGGCTTTTCCCAGGATGCTCAGGGCTAACATTCCCTCAAGGGCAGGTGAGGGAATGACAGATGTCACATGGCAGAGGTGGTCCGAGGAATCAAGGGTCTTGAGATTCATTCTCAGACAGACCTTTTCAGCAATCCTGAGGGATTGCCCAACTGCTCTACTCTGGAGGCATCTCTTTCTGCACCCAATAGCCTGGGAGTTCATCACAAATGATTGTTGGGTGCTTCAAATAATATCCAGAGGTTATTCCATTCTGTTTCTTCATCCCCACACTCCAAAGAGAAACCTCTTAGATGTTCCACCCAGTCAGCAGCTGTAGAAATTGCCAGGCTGCTCGAAAAACGAGTTATCCAGCCCATTCCCCCCAGACCAGTCCAGATCAGGCATTTATTCCAGGTTCTTTTTGGTGCCAAAGAAAATGGGGGACTTCAGACCCCCTGGATCTTACTGTCCTGAACCTGTCCATTGCCAAAATGAAGTTTCAGATGGTCACTCTCCAATCCATTCTGCCTTTTTCTGCAGAATGACTGGGTGTACTCAGTGGACCTTCAGGATGCATACTATCAGATAAAAATGAACAGGCACTCCAGAAGGTTCCTTTGTCTCGATCTTTTCCAGTTTAGAGTACTCTCCTTTGGACTCACCACAGCTCCCCGGGTGTTTTCCAAAGTGATGGTGGTAGTAGCAGCTCACTTGAGCCTGCAGGGAATTCAGGTCTTTCCTTACCTGGATGATTGGCTCCTCTCTGCTCCCACCAGGCATCTACTTCTTCAAGCCAGGGATTGCGTCCTTCTTCTAGCTCCTTTCCTGGATATAACAATCAGTCTGGCCAAATCAAACTTTGAACCTTAACAATTGTTGGATTTTATAAGTGCTTGGTTGGACACGTTACAGGGTAGGGTGTGTCTTCCTCCAGACAGATTGCTATCGCTCTAACAACATGTGAAGTTTCTTTTATAAACCCTGTACCCCCCAACAGGTATGGTTCAGTGGACATTGAGGTCCTTAACGGTCACAGTAGCCCTATAACCAACTGCTCGCCTACACATGAGGGTTCTGCAATGGACCATAGCAGTATAGTGATCTCTACTCGACCTTCCTCTCTCATATTTGGTTTGTCTATCCCAGGCCTGTAGGGATTCTCTTCAGTGGTGGCTTCAGTCTCCAGACCTCCTCCTGGGCAGCCCATTTGTTCTTCCTTCCCCCTCAGTCATTGTGACCATAGATGCCTCCCATCTTGGGTGGGGGGGCATTGCATGGACCGACGGTCCAAGGCACGTGGTGCCCCTTGGAGACCAATCTGAATATTAATCTGCATATTAATGTCCTGAAGATGAGAGTGGTGCTTCTGGTGCAAGCCCTTTAAGCCTTTCTTCCCACCAGGACATTTGCTGTCCAAACGGACAACATGTTCGTTGTCTGGTATATCAACAAACAGGGGGGGGACCAAATCTTATCCCCTTTGCTGTGAGGCCATGAGATTGTGGGAGTGGGTGATCTCTTCCAACCATTTTGTGGTGGCAATGCACATTCTGGGGAAATCCAACATTCTAGCACACAGGCTCAGCAGAACCATTCTGATGCCCTATGAGTGGTTTCTGAATCCCTTAGTGGCTGAAATGATCTTTCATATGTGGGGGCATCCTTGTTGCGATTTCTTTGCCTTTCCTTCCAATGCAAAGTGCAGTGAGTTTTTTTGCCCTAATCCACCCTCCGGGGGAGTCACCCAGAGACTCTCTAGTCCATGCTTTTACCCTCCTCTTCCTCTAATACCCAAGTTTCTTCAGAAAGCACAGCAGTTGAAGAGCAAGGTCATCCTCATTGCCCCTTTCTGGTTTCCTCAAGTTTGGTTCCTCACTCTGTGGTCTCATCTGGTGTGTTCTCCCTGGACTTTGTATCTTCCTGATCTCATCCCTCCTCCATCAGGGGTTCCACATCCAGACTTAGTCAGCCTGAAGCTCTCTGCTTGGCTGCTGCAGTTCCTTTGATGGCTAGGACTCCCGGGCTCTCATCACCAGTCAAAACGATTTTGGTTGCAGCACACAAGGCCTCTACTAGGAAAATCTACTCCAGTAAATGGAAACGTTTTTCTGTCTGGGCATCACAGCATAAATTGCATCCTTTTACAGCCCCTGTTCCTGCCATTTTAGATTTCATAGCCCATACTTTCCACAACATGGCTAGCTTTTCTGCAATTAAAGTTCAATTGGCAGCCATCTCAAATTTCCATGTGGGAGAAAATGCCGCTTCCTTGGCTTCTTCTTAACTATGCAAAAACTTTTTCAAGGGTCCATTCCTCCTCAGGCCACCAATCAGGGACCCCACGCCGCCTTGAGATCTCACTTTGGTTTTACAGGCTTTAGTCTCTCCTCCTTTTGAACCACCTGACACTGTGGATTTACAATTTTTGTCTTGGAAGACAGCCTTCTTGGTGGCTATCACTTCTGTCAAGCAGGTATCTGAATTGCAAGCGTTATCAATTAAACCTCCTTATCGTGTCTTCCATTAGGACCGATTGACTGTTTGTACCAACCCTTCTTTTATGTGAAAGGTGGCCACCAAAGCTAATTTCAACCAAGGTATTATTTTACCAATTTTCTTCCCAAATTATCAGAACAGAGGGGAATTCAAATTATATTTGCTTGATGTCCACAGACAGCTGCATTTTTATTTGAATAGAACCAAAAATCTTTGAAAGCCTGATCTGCTTTTTGTATCTTTTTCTAAGCCCTATTTGGGAAAGCCTATTTCTAAGGTCACCCTTACCCATTGTATTTCCAGCCACATCTATATGGTTTATCATTCCAAAGATTTGCCCTTAGCTGGCCCTGTATGTGCTCATTCTACCAGGTCAGTGTCTACTTCTGCGGCCTTTTGGTCCAGGGTTCCTATTAATAATATTTGTTTGGCTGCCACTTGGTCCTCTTTGCTTATGTTCATCTCCCATTACAAATTGAACATTCTGTCCAGGAGCAGAGCTCCTTTGGCTCTGTTGTGCTACGGAAGATCTTTCCATGAGGGCTTCAAAAGTTTTTGGTAGGTAGGGACTCCGTCCCATAGGTTGAAGACCAAATGAAAAACAACAACTTCAGTTAAAGATGTTATGTACTTACCATCATGTTCCATCTGAGTTGTTGCTTTACATTTGTCTTCAACCATCCTTCCCTCCTTCCCCCTGCCTTTGGGCTGTGTTGTGGACTGGAGAAATGCAGGTGCAGGCTTCTTTTGGTCCAGGTGGAGTCTGGTGTATATCTGTCCCTATAATAATCAGAGGTAAACATTTTTCTGCTGTGGGTTTGACTGTGCTGTCCTGCTACAAACACAATCTGATGGGAAGAGAGAGAGCTGGGCATTGTGGGTAGGGGAGGAGCACGGATTTTGACTCTGAAGCTGGAGTATATGGCAGAGTCTGATCCATGCCAGATCAGAGGTTGAAGACAATTGAAAAGCAACAACTCAGATGGAACATTATGGTAAGTACATGACTTCTTTTTGTTTGCTAATTATTCAGGCTTTGCAAGACTAAAGTGATTTATATGAAGCAACATGGAATATTTTAATATGTGGCTACTGTTTTGTGTGGAGCTTAGCAGAAGTATGTTACATGGCAATCAATTTTGTATCACAATTCAACATCTGAAGCATGCATAGAAGGTGGGCCACAGCTGCAGGGAGGGGGTGGGAGCTGTCTGTGAATGAAGGCAACTGTGGCCGTCTTGTTACTTGCTCAGTTTAAGCGGTTACTAAGCAGGATTTGCAGTATAAGTATACGTTAATATATTACTGTTGTTGCTGGATGTTTGTGTGAAACAAAATGGACTTACTGTGACTGTTATTAGTGTTAGTATTATGTACCACAGTCAGACATCTAAGGTGTACCTTCAGTAAAGTGGCCATAATTGATAGGTACAGCGGTTACTGTGAATAAAAGTGGCTAGCCCCTGCTGTTGTTGAGCAGTATTAACCAACGATCACTAATAATTTGGTATGGCAGCAGTAGTGTCACACAGTGTTGTATATGCTGAAATCAGTGGGGAAACAAGTATTGCTGTAGCTTATGCTTGTGTGTGTGTGTGTGGGGGGGTGCAGTGTATTTATGAGTAACAAGGGGCAATCATTTTTTTTTTCACTTGCCATCACAAACAGCCTTGCGCATGATAGGTGGCCATCTTTGGTGTCTTGGCAGGAGCAGGATGGGTGTGAAGGCAACTGCTTATTTTCTCAGTGATGCAGTGAGTTGCATTGCCATGTCACAGTGCTTGTGTGTGTGTGGGGGCGGGGGGGGTCAATATAGCATATGTAGAGGCAGTGCACTATCCAGGAGCAACACCGTGGAATACATAAATGTAATGTTTCATTATGAGGAAAGTGGAAATTATATTTCATAGGTACAGGTGGCTATCTTTTGGGGTAATGGTAATGAGGGATTTGCTTCTAATCATTTGACAACAAGGGGCCAAACTATGTTACTGTGTTTTACTTATCCTTTAATTTTCGTACCAGTCTGACTTCAGAGGTTACATAGAAGGTGGCTACCTTGTGGCGGTAGGGGTGAAAAAGCATCCTGTGTATATGTATGACAGCAACCACTTGAAAATATGATCATGGCCATTTGTGGTTTTGCTTTCATCCTAGTCTAACACCAGAGTAATGCACAGAAGGTCTTTTTCCCCCAGGGATATGGTTATTTTCAGCTGCTATACTGTCAGCTTTGAACATTAAGCCTTGGGGGCAACTTTTTTTTCTTTAAGGAAGAAGCAAGATTTAATTTCTTTCCTTACTCATGATTTTTCATTAAGGCAGTCTGTGGATCAAAAAGTTGGAAAATGCTGTAAAATGCACCTCAGAGCATATACAGCCTCATGGCTTCTGTGGACCTGGTGGACCCCAGACCTCAGTTTAATTGAGTTATTTCTTATATGTTTATTACTGTGTAGTCTTGGATAACTAGTGTGTGATGAAAGGATGCAAAAAAAAATTAAAGATGAGCAGTAAAACTGAATTTCTTTTCTTGTCATGATTTTTGTTCAGGCCATCACTCCATCTCTTAAAAAAAAAAAAAAACTCTAAAACGCACTCCAGAAGCATCTAGAAAAACATTGCTTGTAGAATTGTAGAAAAGGCTTAAGAGTACATGAACACATGAGAAGGGAGAAAATTTGAATTCTGTATGGTTTTGTGAGGCCAGGATGGGGTGAGAAATGAAGTGGGGGGGCACTAGGAGATAGATGCAGTGTGAAGCAGCAGGCATGTGGGTGGGGAGCTGCCATGGAACCCTTTGCCTAAGGCATTTATTTCACCATAGGCCGGCACTGTACATAGGGTTGTTGAAATGCAACATCTCTGCAACTAAATTGTAGTCGCTGTGAATGTTCCTCTGTGGGATGGGCCAAGTTGGTGTTTGTACAAAGGCCTGTCATAATATAAGAGCATTTTAACTATAGTCGAGTCTGTGCATACTTTTCGTAAAGCATTTTAGCGTGGGCTAGAATGTTACTCTTGAGAGGTGGGAATGATAGGATAATACTTAGACTGGAAGTGTCCAGGAACACCCAACTTTTCACCTGATGGGGCCCCCAAAATGCTAAGACTGGCCCTGGTTAATGCATTCATATACATGTAGCTGAAGATTCCAAGTAAAAAGACTTTCATAGAAATGTAACTTAAAGTAGTCATTTAGTTGTGAATGGTAAGTAGTTGTGCAGCTGAATTTTCTTTTAAATTGCATCATCATCATCATCATCTAGAAGAAGTACTGTGGTTTGCATGGCTGAAAGTAGTTTTTAGTTATGTCATTGCCTTCCTGAACTGAATTGTATACTGAACAGCTTGTGGCTATGCTGTGGCATTTCCACCAGCATTAAACTCATTTTAAGTAAGGGAATAGTTTATTGCAGTTGCAGATAGTTTTGTAGACTAATTATTGTGTGCTTTGACAAGCTAGTGTTATGGGGTATATGGTATTTTTTATCATTTTATTCCTCATCTTTTGTCATTTGCTTTTTGTTTTTCTTCTTCTAACCTTAGTATAAGATCAATTTTAATAGTCTGAGATTACTTAGGGGTATATCTCTTCTTAATTCATATTAATGTCCTCTGCTTCCAGTAAAATGTTGAGTATTTGTGGAGTAATGAAGATGTGGCTCTGAGAAATGGAGATCTATCCTCACTAGGACTGTGGCTGATGGGGCTTGGGGAGTACAGCACCAGAAACTTTCTCAGGCTATTATCCCCCCTTTTTACCCATAATACCTTGTTCAATAACTCTGGCTTCAGATGTCTGTTGCTGCAGTAGAGCTTGCATGAGAGAAATGTCCACAGTTGTCTTGGGTGGATTTTTTCTTTTCTGGTCATAAGTGTAGAATAAGTAATTTTCCGCTAATAATAGATCTGTTTGTTCCTTTTTTCAACTTATTTCACTGACGCTGTTTGTTCACTGCTCTTTCTGCTATATACCATCCACCCCTTTTTGTTTTGTTTTTTTATGTGCATTTGCTCCCAGCTTTTTGTAGCACATTTGGATTTTTTTTTTTTGGTATTTTTTTGATTTTTTTTAGGATCTTCATTGTGTTGTGAGATTAAAATGTTGGGGTTTTTTTTAGCTTTTTCTGTGTGACCATTTGCTTTTAGGATTGCAATTTAGATTTTTGGGTCTTTCAATCATAGTTTGTCTCTTCCTTCCAGATTGTTTGCTCAGTTATAGCAGTGATGGTCCTTTCCCTAGCTGCCCGCTGTAATTTTATACATTTTTTTCGTGCTGTTTGGTCTCATAAAAAGCAATAATATGCTTCAAAAATCTAAAAATGTAAATATGTTAACAGTCTCTCTCTATGGCACCAACACATCTTATGTGCCCCTTGTTTAGGAGACAAGCATATTTGGTACTGACTGTGAAATCTGTTTCTTCTAGCATAGTTAGAGAAAGGAATAACACATTTTATTTGCTAGACGCAAGGAGTGATCTCTGTTGTATGCTTTTTGGGATTTGGCCCCAGGTACCCATCAAGGCTGACCCATTCAGGTCCAACAAATCTGATGATTGATATCAAGAGATCAGCTTGACTCTCTCAACCACCCCCTTTCCTCCCAATAATAAACCCTCAAAGAAAGAGGAAAGGTATAGAGAAGGGAAGAAAGTCTGAGAAGGAAATCCTAAAGTAGAAAAGGTAGACACAAAGCAGTTAGAGCATCAGTCTTATGCATCAGCCAGCCAAGATCAGAAGTATGGTCTTTCATATGGGATGTTGTGACTGCCTGAAGGCCAGATATTGTTGGTTTCTTTTTTGAAGTGGAGGTACAATGTATACTCCTGTACTTTGGAAAAGCCTCACCATAATGTTTTTGTGGATTTGAGCTACAAGACAATGGTAGAGGAAGTAATGCAGACTATTCACATGGTGACTCAGTAGATGATGTCTAAAGGCTTCACACACTTGGTTCTGGGCCAGAGAATGAGGGGGGGCCATTCAGTTTTGTCTAGTTTTGCTGTCTGTCTGCTGTCCTCATTTGGCCACCTTCTAGCTTTGGTCCTCCTAAGGCCAAGTATTGGGCTACATTGATGATGTTGGGTAGTCTACCTGTGAGGCATTCTTGAGTGCTGGATTGCAGTCTTTGGGGTCATGCACCGTCAGTGTTCAGTTGTGTCAGCTGTCACTGATGGTTTCATACATTGAGCCTAACTTTGCACAGTCCCTTCCAAGCTCTTACTCCATCCATTACCATGGCAACTCTTACTCCATCCATTACCATTGCCATGGATCCATCAACCATAAGGTGGGAGTCATTACCAGAAGTAGGAAGTTCAAGCTTTCCATTAACATTCTGGAGGTGACAGCAGTTCTCACAACCATACAGATATTTCAGGATTCCTTCCCTTTTGGTGGTGTTGCGTTACACACCAACAATACAGCTGTAGTTTGGTACATCATTAAGAAAGGGGCGAGGCTCCTTCACCCTGTGTTGAGTGCCAGTTGAGGGTATGAGAATAGTCTGTCTTTGAACCTCCTTCTAATAGCAAACCCCATTTGGGGGGAAACCAGTTCTTTGGCTGACGGGCTTAAATAGTGTTTGCTGATGCCATGTGAAGGGTCTGTCAGTTTGTCAGTAACTTGGAAGATCTCTCCAACCAGCACCAAATGCAGCAATTTCTACTAATTCATTCCTCTCACGGAAATGCTCATGGATGCACTTGTACACAAGTGACATCATGCACTACTTTACAGTTTTCCCTTACTCCAAATTTTGTTTTTTTTTATTTGTATTTGTTAACGAGGGTAAAGTACTGATCTGTATGAGCTTGTTTTCAGACTCCACTTGGGAGTATTGTATGGTTAATTGACTTGCTCGTAGGCAAAGAGAGGTTGGTGGAATAAATTCCTGAATTAAAGTTAGTAGCTCATTAACAGTTCATAGCCTTAATCCTCTGCAGTATCTAACAGACAAATTAATTTTGAAAGCAAAGCTGTCAAAGTCAGTGGCCATTCTCATGGCCCTTTACTGGCCCCAGGTTTGGTTTCATGAGTGACCACAAAAATTATCAAACTGAAACCCAAGTGACTAAGTGCTTTTGAATTTAAAGCCAGATTGTGTATCTGACCATAATTTCATAGTAATGGTAACCATATATTCATTAATAAACTTTTACATTAAAATTAGAATAAGAAAAATAATGTGTTTTATAGCAGCATTTCTCCTAAAGTCTTCATATAAACATATATATATATATATATATATATATATATATATATATATATATTTATATATATATATATATATATATATATATATATATATATAGCTACCTTAAATCATTGAATCACCACAGTGTCGGTTCGCATAACAGCGAGACAATGTCAGAGAAAGTTTAAAAGAACAAACTACTGGAATGACTAACTTCGCCCCCGGGAAATTAACCACTTGGCCACCACTGCCAAAAACAAAATCTGAAGCAAATTAAATCCACCAAAGTGGGGGGATGCACCCCCCCCCACCCCCCTAACTAAATATACCAACTCTGAGATCGCATTACATTGGAGAAAAGTTCAAAGTTCGCCATGGTGGCCAAGTGGTTAGTTTCCAGGAGGCAAAATTCACCATTCCAGGAATTTGTTGTTTTAAACTTTTACTGACATCTCGCTGTTATGCAACTCAACATTATCGTAATTTGACAATTTAAAGGGGATCCATACACACACACACACACATATATATATATATATATATATATATGTATATATATATATATATATATATATATATATATATATATATATATATATATATATATAAAATGTATATCAGGAAATTTACAAATTTACTGGAGCATGATCTTGAATATTATGTGCACATACAATACTTAAAATACATTACAAGGACAGAAATTCAAGTAAAATGCTGAAGTGGTTAATAGGTGGGAGAAGTTAAGACATTAAACAATAGCTTGAAACACTATAAATACAATGAGAAACAAGAATATGCTGTATGCAAAACTTGAGTACAAGTTTCACTGGGCAATGGCAAGATGGCAGAGTCAACTGTTGTGGAACCACAGATCAGATACGGAGTAGCCGTAGTTCGCAGTGAAGGAAGACTTTAGTCATATACAAAGAAGGGACCAAAATCTGAAGCGACAAGCATAGAGAGAGAGAAAGCCCTAAGAACCAAATGGCCTGAGTTTGATTAGCAACTTGGGTGCTAGAAGAGAGGACAGCATTGTGTTATCAGTATTGACTCTTCTGTCTTGTGAGGAGGAGAAGTGGCTCTGGTTGACTAATCACCACCTTGCAGATAGACTGTGCTTAACTCCTTTAGCCTGTTCCCTATTCCCACCCATCCCTAGCTCATTTCCTTTGTACATAAGCAGCTCCTCCCAACACTTTTACTAATTGGTACCCATCACTCAGTTGACAAGTTGATTTGATTGTACATTTATTCTGTTACACAACCTCACTTCTACTTAACTGACAACATACTGTATAAATCACAGCATTGTATGGCGTAACAGACTGCAATGCACTAACTACCCTGTACACATACAGTTATGTAAACTCTCACCAACATTGCCAGTCTGTAATAGTGGGTAAATGGCACTGATGTACAGCCCTGTCAGTCTCTGGGGTTACTTTCAGAAGATGCACCTAACAAAAGGGCACAGTATTTCTAGTTACCCTCCTAATTCTGATTCTACCAAGAGATATTTAATCCAATCCAGGACCAAAGGCATTGAATCCAGTCCAGGGGCACTGACATATACCATGCAAAGAACCTTTCCATTAAATTATCAATGACTGCTGCCTTAATAACAAGTTGGTATCCAGGCAAAATTCAACAAGCAGAAGGCAGAGCCGAAAAAATCTTGTTAAATTTAAAACTTGCTATTTTAATTAGTGTTTTATTCAATTATTGTGGTGGTCTACATTGGTCACTTAGCTAAAGATTTTTTTTTCTATTCTTCTTCAGTGTGGTTTTTTTTCTCAGTTTTCTTTTCTTTGCTGATCCTTTGAATCTTGGCTTAACGTAAACAGACCAGAAATTACTGCAGTAGCAATGACATGGTTGAAGGATTCTTTGTGGGTTTCCACTGACATAACACAAAACTATACAATGTTTACAAATAACAAGTCTTGAAAATGTCTGGGAGAAGGTATTATGTTGTTGATTAACAATAATGCCAACCTAACTCCTATCCTTGTATCTATGAGCAACACAACCTGAGTCTGATCCCAGTTGGCTGCTAATACAGATCATGCTTGGAGGGCATAAGAAAATATATGTACCAGTGGCCTTTATCCTACCACACTCCAGCCTGCTGTGCAAACAATCTACCCTAAACACATTCCTAAACTTAGGATTACTTCTTTAAAGCAGCATAGCAATTAATTATAGCTTGGTTTTGATTGGACCATTGTTTTTATTAAATTGTTAAAATGAACTTTTTTTTGGTGCTGTTATATATGGTCTCTGAAGCTGTTTTTTTTAGAAAGCGCGCTACTGCTTTGGTTTACTAAATAAAGTATAATGCTTACTTTACGCTTGATATCTTGGTTGCTTCGCTGAATTACCTTGGCATTTTTAATTGTGACATTCCTAAACTTAACCAAGCACAATTATTTTAGGAAACCTCAACCTAGACTGTAAAGTTCAGCACAAAGCTGAACTTGTTAGACATGCCACCACCCTGAGATACTCACAACTAGTTGCAACAGGTTCAAGAACAAATCCCTTAAGTGTAAATCCAGCCCTAACTGAAGTAATGGGATGGCATAATGGTTTGGGTGTTTACCCTATAGACATAAGGTACAGGGTTTGATTCTTTCCTTTGGGAAACATGGCTAGGCTACAAAGGCCCCCTGGAGTCATTAGCTCTAATACTCACTTATGAACTTAAGTCTCAATGTACTCAGTAACCATAACCTGATGATAAAGTCCTGGTCACTTAAGCATCAGAAGTCCCCAACGAAGGTCTCACATTATAGACGCACCAGTCAGAGCACTCAGCAAAATCTCTGCTTAGAGCTTCTGGCAGTCATATGGCCCACAGCCTACAATTGTGCAGCTCCTTCTATCAATATATTAGCATTTTATAACCCTCTTGCCACAGTACAGGACAAATTCTGTCCTGACAGGTGACTCTGAGGTCAAGATCTCAACAAACCGTGGCTATCAACAGATATCTGAAAAAATAAAACTTCTAGAGAAAGCATGGAAACCTGGAAAGCAGATCCACATAATCCTAACTCACATAAGCAATATTGTGTGCTTAAAACAGGAATGAAATTACTATATAAAGCTGATAAGGCACAGTGCAAAACTGGCCACATTAGGTTATACAAAACGATTCTGGCATGCTATCGTATCTGTTGCCACTAATAAAAATTTCCCGAAAAATTCTAAAGCAAAAATACTGTCTTATGACTTACTACAAACACTAGCTGAAAATATTACTAACCCACTCCCGTATGATCACACACCAGTTTCAAAGCACTCAACCTCCACATGGAGTCCTAGATTACACAAAATTGTATTTCAAAGCAATTACATGAATGGGAGATTCTCAATACTGGCTATCATCATGAATTTCCCCATATTCATCCATTTAATTTTTGGCTTGGAAACCAGTACCTAGGTAGTACTAATGTGTTACTCATATTTTTAACCTACCACTTATCACCAGTAGCCTGCCACATAGATATAAACCTGCTCATTTTATTTCTCTTCCTTCATTTCTCAGCTCCTTATTTGCTAATGACTTTAGTCCCATTGCCAGTTTTTATCTTCTCTCAAAAATTTTAGAGTAACTTCTCTACAAACAGATTTTAGTCTATATTTTAAAATACAGCATTTTGATTGCTAGAGAAAACGATTCTCACTGTAACTATAGCACCCATATAGCCATATACTGTCTTACCAACCAGATTTGCAAAGATGTGAACCCTGGACTCCTGAATGGCACCTTACAGAAACTAAGCTTCTACGGGTTTTCTGACAGTGTCATACACTGGTTCAAAATCTACCCAGCTAGTAGGTTGTTTATTATTAAAAAAATGCACATGCTCTAAATGCGGCATCATTTTTAGCTAATATGGGATTGGCTAGTTTTTTGACATTTTTTTTTTACTGGGAAAGTCCAAATGAGTCAAGTAACCATTTTTAGTGGAAGCCTGGGGTGAAAACCCCCAATGATTGTAATGTAATTATGTAAGTTACAGTGCATATAGGTTACAAGTCTTAGTTACAATGATACACAAGGATATAAATACAAAAGAAGTACATTCAGTCTCAACATTATAAGTATAAAGTTAATATGTTTCTACAGGAAAAAAACTAAAGCAGATTAGTAGCAGTTAAACATAGACTGAGCTACAATTAGATAAGGAAAATCTATGAGAGCAGTTGTGGAAAATTTAAAAAATGGGTAGGAGAAGCAATGGCAAGGTAAAAGATTGGCAGCTAGTGGTGTTGGTGGGGACAGAATAATATGAAGTGAAAGGAAACCAGTGTTAATGTAGTTTTAATGGTGCAAGTGAATATGGTTGTATTTGAGATGGTACTTTTTAATATGGTGAGAGTGAAGTGAAATGAGTGATTGGTAAGTCTTAGTACAGGCAGAACTACAGAAAGAAGAAAAAAGTGGAATGGTAAGTTAATGGTAAGAGAGAACATGGTTGTATCTTTGGGTACTAGCTTGTGAAGGGTGAAATATTTGAAGTAACTTATATGAGGGAAAGAAAAGAGAGAAAAGGGAGATGAGAATGTTAAGTATTCTGAATAGAGCCAGAGATTAATAAGGGAGGGTGAAGAAGCAAGGATACAGAAGGGTAAAAAAGGAGATTGAGAATGTGGTTAACTTAGTGTAGTTACTAAAAAGCTTTCTATGAACACTGCTAAAACTACCACTGTGTTATTGGAGACTAGACAGAAACCAAGAGAGACACTGTGCCTCTTGTTGTTACAGATCCCACTTGAATCCCTCTCCAACCACAACATCTCAGAAATACCTAGGGGTCACCATTAATCAACCCCTTACCTTCCATGCACATGCAGGATCACAAGTGTACAAGCTGCTGAACCAACTTAGTCTCCTATAAAATTTCCAACTTGTTCTCCCAGAACCAGGCATAATATTACTGCTCCAAAGAATGGAAGATGTGCTCCCTACCACTACAATTCATTGCCAAAAAACACGTCCTTGATTTTAAACAACAGAAAACAAATTACTGAGATTCATATTAGAATGAGGTTGTAGGCCAGTGGAAGACAGAATAGCCAACTGAAATGATCATTTTACCATACTACAAAAAAGGAAGATGATTACCAGTAGCTTCCTGATCCACTTTTCTACTGGTTACACTGATCTTCAAGCTGTTGTTTGAAAGTTCTTATCCACCTTGAAGATATCTTTTACATATCAGAGGTCTGATTTACTCACTCAGATCGAGTGATGCTAGTAAGGCTCCCATTCAAGCCAGCTTAATATTTTTGCATTTTTTCTTTGTTTGTTTGTATTTTTACTGTGTCTCCTATTGTCTGTTACCACATGTATACATACCTCTCAACCAGGAAACATCAAAAATCTGGACAAGGCCCATGAAAAATAGGTACAAATCTGTACACTGATTAACATAAAATTTGCATACATAATTATGTAACCCCACCCACTCCAAAGGAATTGTGGGATACCAACTTTCAAACACAAACTGAAGAACAGACAACCAAAATATGGCACCGGAGTCTCCCTGCAGCCATTCCTATGTTGCATTACCTGGCTATTTCGCCCCATTTACCATAAACGCTAATGTGTGCATAGTGCTTTATTCCACAATGATTATTTGGATTTTATTTTTACATTTTATAGCACAATGCTCAAACACTAAAAGAAATCTGCTAAACAAAGCAATACTGTCTCCCAATGAAAATAGACTTGGCATTAAAACTTCTCTGCCCTTGAAACACTTTCATTGAAACCTACACCACATCCAAAGAAAATCTATCTAGCCAGGCTAGTGGTGGATAAAGATTACCTTTGTGTGGTTTTCAAATCATAGGCCCCTTGCACACAAAACAAGAAACGTACCACCATTTCTCAATTTCCAATCAAAAAGTCATCTGCGATCTGCACTACAACTTCACATCCAAGTCTACCTGTTTTTTTACCAGACTTTTAAATGAAGCAAAGTTAGTCTGATAGCCATTGCTTAACCTGAGTAAGAACAGCTACGTACTATTGTAGAACATATTATCAGATCAGCGATAGCTGTGCACAATTATAACCATGTTCCTCCTGCAACATTTCTCTTTCATAACAAATGGGCACAGATGAGAAGCATCTAAGAAGAATAAAATAAAATGAAGACAATATCTGGCATAAAAAGTTTATAAAAACATTTATCACAATTACGATAGTCAACCCCCCCCCAAAGAAAAATACAAGACATCCATCCTGTCGTGTCATGTTCAAAATGTCATCATGGATCACTGATATAGGACTACATGAGCGCATCAATATCTATTGCTATAACCAGTCTGATTTCGTACCTCTGACATGACTCTAAAAGTCAATACTGTATTATTCCGATGTCAGATGAAAGGCATACTGATGCCTATTTTATACTAAAAACAAAACTTGCTGTCCATTGAGTTAGACACACACCAAGTAAACTACACTGAATAAAGACATTTTTGAGAGTAACAGCAATATGACCCAATGAAAGACATTAACCGTGCAACTATCAGGCAGATAACCAAAGAAGAAAAAAAATCAAATGTATAGACAGTAATGCATAAATGCTTTACAATATTAAATGTGCAATTAAAGGGAATGCATATATGCTTTACAATATTAAATGTGCAATTAAAGGGAGAATTTTAGGATGTTTGCTGCACACTTACAATAGTCACCATTTAAAAAGATGCTGGTTGACTGGCTTGTCCTGTCCATGCATACTAAATTTAACCTTACACTTGTGCCTCAGGTTATGGCTGAAAAGCAGACCAGTTCATTTACCAGCAAGCAAATAAAAAAAAATAATTAAAAAATATATAAGCAATGGAATAAAGGGCAGTTATTCTGGAAGAGCAACAGCAACATCACTGACTGCTACTACTACTGCTTGTCCCAAGACTTTTAAGCACATCTGCATCTTCATTCTTCATCCAGAATAATAAATAGTTCGCCCATTTTAGTAATCCACTGTAATAAAAGCTTGGTGCTGCAAACCAAGTACAATGTGACACAAACCACAAACACTATGCGACATTCAACAAGAATGCAAAACAGCCAAGCAAAACAAAAATGCACAAATATAAATATATAAATAATGTATATTTATAAATAAAAATATATAAACAGTGTTCAGATGTTCTTCGTGTTTCACTGTTGCAGTCATTACATTTGGGTAATCCTGCTGTCAGGTTGCCCTCAGTCGGCCTGAATTCCAAAGTCTTGGGTCCTGCGTTGGTTGCTGTCGCCTCTTTCCTGACGTCAGGTCGTCAGGGGTATAAAAGATGCAGCCAACGCCATTTTCTTCAGTCTTTCTTGCCATGCGGTGCCCGAAGCAGAAGCAGTTCGCAAGTGCCGGACGGCCGACTCTTGAGATTTTCGTGTTCGAGTTTCAGATCCGAAGTCTTCATTGAAGCTAAGTACCCCGTTGGGGAAACTTTTTTCTTGCTCCAGACTGATAAGTTAATAATTGTATTTCTTGTGGAAAGCAAATACCTCATAAGGACTATCATTCTTACTGTATTCCTTGCCTAGGCCCTGACCATGACGTTTCAGGTTGTCGGTTTTGTGCTAGATTTAACCAATGCACTATTAAGCGTCGGTATGACTTTGCATTAAACTATTTTGGGCGCAGATTTAATTATAAAATGTCGTCGGATAGCCATCCGACTACCAGAGTTCACAAAAAACACAAAGAAAAAGAAAAGGATAGACTGCCGAGGCCCAAAACCGACGAGGAAGCTTCTCCTAAGCCAGTCGCCGGTTTGCTGGTTCTCAGTGAGGCGGGTGTCTGACACCCGCTACTTTAGAGTCGCAGGCCACTACCGACTCCCACGTGGAGTCGACTATGCCGCTGGAAACTCAAGGTATTGGAGCCTCAGTCACTATTCCCTTAGATGGGTCTGGAGCCGCTGAGCAGGCACTGGCTTCTGAGGGTGTATTCAGACCTAAACAACTATAAATTAAACCGACTTCAGCTTCAAAGGCCAAGACTAAAGCACCTTTAAAGACAAAGAAACAAACTCAAGAGCCACATGGACAGGCCTCCATGCCCAAAAAACAGATGCTCAAAATGGCCGAAGACTTGATTACCTTGATCAGGGGTTCCCATCCCCCTCCTGATAAGAGGCCTAGGCAAGAGACAGACTATGAATCTTCAGATCAACTTTCTATTTCTTCTGATTCCTCTTCTGATCAGGAATATTCACTTCCCCCTATGAGGATTCTGATGCTGAAGAATCCATTCCTTCAGCTTCTCGTCCTGAGGATTATTCTTTTGGGAAAACCTTGCACACCATGAGGGAGCATTTCCACTGAGAGAGCCAAGATTTTTCTGAATCTAAAAAGAGGCTCAGGGACTTCCTTTTACTACCTCAACACAGGCCTCTAGCCATTCCACCTGTGTTAGACATTGTAGATGATGTGTTTTCAGAGTCTAGTCTGACCCCTGAATCTTTACCTCCAGCCCCTGTTAAGCCTGACAGATATTAAAGGTTCCTGACTCTCACAAATTCCTTTTAAAAAACCCTACTGCAGACCCAGAGACTATTTCACAGGGTCCCAAAGGGGTTAAGGCTTCCGCTGCAAAAAACTCTTCCCCCTCTGACAGAGATTCTAGGGCTCTGGATAGATGGGGAAAAAAGGTTTACACATCTGCTACCTTGACTATAAGGGCCTTAAATTGTCAGTTTCATATGCTCAAATATCAGCAACGTGTCATGACATTGCTTAAACAAAAATGTTGTTAAATTCTGAATGTGCAGAAAACGAGGAAATGCAGGATTTATTACATGCAGCTGAACAAGTTGGAAAGCATACTTTGCAATGTGGTTTTGATTCTCTGGAGGCCTCCTGCAGGGCCGCAATTACGGGTTCTGTAATTAGGAGGCATGCTTGGTTAAAGGAACAAAGTCTGCCTGATCATGTCAAAGTGAAATTATTAGATGCACCTTTACAGCATGATACTTTGTTCGTTGTTAAGGCAGAAGAGGTGTTAAAGAAAATGGAGGACAAAGCTAAATCTATGCAGACTGTCAAAGATTTCTTACAAGTACAGCCACCTAGGTTTAGTAGACACTGGCCTACAAAGAATAGGTCCTTTCCAGTGTTAGACCCCAAAGGGGCAGATCCAGATGCCCTAGAGGCAGATCCCAAACGCAAGGTTCATACAGGTCAAAGCAATGGGGTGCTTCTACCTCCAAAAGTGGAGAAGACAAATCACAACCTTACAGGAAACAGTCCCAATGACTTCCCCCTGCCTGCACCAAGCACTTATCTCCTGGCAGCACCCTTAGGGGGAAAAATAGCACTTTTTTCTCAAAATTGGCACATTATAACCCAGGACAAGTGGGTTCTAAACATAGTGTCACAAGGCTACAAGTTTCACTTCCATACCCTGCCAAAGGCAAACAGTTGACCAGATCTGCCAAAAAATCAATGGGCAGAAGCACAAAAACAAGTCTCATCTCTCATGGACATGGGGGCTATTCAACAAGTACCACAGCAAGAGCAGGGACAAGGATTTTACTCAAGACTGTTCTTGGTACCCAGAAAGGACAAGGATTTTTACTCAAGACTTCTTGGTACCCAGAAAGGACAAAGCCTGGAGACCAATACTGGACCTATCTATTCTAACCACATTCTGGATATACCAAAATTCAAAATGTTGACCTTGCAGCAGCTTCTGCCCATGCTGGGCAAAAAGACTTGGCTCGTGACTTTAGATCTAAAAGAGGCATACCTGCATGTCCCAATCAGGCAATCATGCAGAAGATACCTCAGATTCAAGGCTGGCTCAATGCATTACCAATTCTCTGCACTGCCCTTTGGCTTATCTACTGCGCCCAGGGTCTTTACAAAGTGCCTGGCACAGTAATTGCTTTCTGCAGACAAAGAGGAATACAAATATATCCTTACTTGGACGACTGCCTAATTCAAGCAGAGAACAAGGACATTCTTCTACAGCATCTGGCGTTTGTGAAAAGACTTTTAACATGCCTAGGGTACACAGTCAACGAAAAGAAATCAAAACTAGTACCCTCTCAAGAGATAATATTCCTGGGTGCAAGCTTAAATACATCTGGCCAGATGGCTTATCTCACGCCAGACAAGCAAAGGCAACTGACTACCTATTTCAAGGAAATGGCAACAAAGGCCCAGTTGTCTGCAAGAAAAATTCTGCAGGCTTTGGGCTTCATGGCATCCTGCATCCTACTAATTCCATATGAGGAAACTTCAATGGTACCTAAAAAGTGTCTGGATGCAACATTGCCACAGCCTGGAAACAATGATTACTCCCATTCCCTGCCTGCAACAGGAGTTTTGATGGTGGGCGAAGGCTTGTCACCAAAACAAGGGACAGCCATTCACATCACCCCTAGCCAGGCAGCACCTAACAACGGATGCATCAGATTATGCCTGGAGGGCCCACATGGCAGGAAAATGCATTCAGGGCACCTGCTCCACAAACCAAATGCATCTGCATATCAATCAAAAAGAGATGCTAGCTGTTCAAAATGCCCTGACAGCCTTCAAGGACCTACTTCATCCGAGACAACTACTGATAAAGACAGACACCACCACAGTCATGTGGTATATTAACAAGCATGGGGGCACACATTCTTACCCCCTTTGCAGACTAGCCATGGCTTTGTGGGACACAACATTGACTTACCAACTTCACCTGCAGGCACAATTCCTGCCAGGAAAGGAAAATACTCTGGCAGACGAACTAAGCAGAAACCTCATGGATCCCCACGAGTAGCAGCTGGATCCTCAAGTCTTCAGCATGATAACAAGGAAATGGGGATGCTCGGACATAGATCTATTTGTCTCCCCTCACAACTACCAACTACAAAGATTCTGCACAAGGACTTATCACAGACGAGCATGGAAAGTGGACGCCTTATCTTTCAACTGGAAAAACCTATCAGTGTATGCCTTTCCTCCACTGTCTCACCTCCCCAAGGTACTCCTAAAGATCAGACAGGAGAAACCAAAAATGATACTGATCGCCCCAGACTGGCCCCGCCAGTACTGGTATCCGATCTTAAGGAACTTGTCTCAATGCCCATCCTGGACCTTACCTCAAATACCACATCCACTGTCCCAACAAAACAAACAGATCCTGCACAGCCAACTCAGGACTCTAAACCTGGCAGCATGGCAGATAATGTAGCCATACAAAGCACACCTCTCAGTAAAGCTGTGATGGATGTCATTTTGGAAGCCAGAAGGCCTAGTACTAGGAAATCTTATGCTGGAAAATGGAAGAGATTTTGTGCTTGGAATCAGGCACAAAGAACTGATATAGCTGTACCAAATATTCCTTAGATTTTGCAATATTTAACTGAGATGCTGGACAAAGGCCTATCTTTTTCATCAATTAAAATTCATGCCTCTGCCATTTCGGCTCATTACAATACAGAGCCACCAATCTTTTCTCATCCTTTATTAAGGCAGTACCTCAGAGGAGCCAAAAATTTAAGGCCTCCAAGGAGATCGCCAATACCTGCATGGGACCTCAATTATGTCTTGGAAAAACTCACCCTACCTCCATTTGAGCCAGGCTGCTACTGCTGATATAAAGTTTTTATCCTGGAAAACAGCTCTGCTCCTAGCAATAACTTCTGCAAGACGAGTGTTGGAGCTACAGGCACTCATGGCTGTGGAACCTTTTATCATTTTTTTATCCAGACATGGTCTCTCTGAGGACAAACCCAACATTTATGCCTAAGGTGGTGTTCAGTGTGGCCCTTAAACAAACTACTCATTTGCCAACTTTTTATCCAAATCCACAGAACAAGGGGGAGAGAATTCTGCATTCTTTGAACGTACACAGACAACTTAGATTCTATTTGGACAAATCTACAGTTTTCAGGAAATCAGAGCAATTACTAGTGGCATATGCTGCAAGATCACAAGGAAAGGCTATCTGCAAGCAGACTATTTCAAAGTGGATAGGCCACTGCATTCATTTTGCTATTCACAACATGGCAAGCCAGTGCCTAAAGGCATTAGGCCACATTCAACCAGAGCTGCAGCCACTTCAGCAGCCTTTCTCAGGTCTTATTAAGGCTAGAAGATAAAAATCTAGATATACAGCCAGCTCTTTCTAAAAGAGATTTTAAATTATGCCTCCTAAGTAACCAAAGGAGATTCTCCCATTTTGTCACAAATAGTGGAGTCAAGCAAAATAGACATCAAGCAGTTCCTTCTTACTGCCTGACACAACTTGTTACTGTTAATTCAGTATGTCAAAACTGTCATATTGAACCTCAAACAACATTTTGGGTAGAAGTTACCTTACCTAATAAAGAAATGTATATTTTCTGTGATGTTTACGAACAACCTCAGCATAGATGTCATTCAAGAGTGTCTCTGGATATTCAAGATACAAAATCATATTGTTAAGCTTATCTGTCTGCATAAAAAATAGTTAGACATTAGGCAACATCCTGGCCAACTTCACAATTTGGCCTTTATCTAGGCTCTTCTTTTGATGCATAGGTTGGCTACTGTAGAAATGCAAAAAAATAAATAGAATAGTTTGGTTTTTGATAAATTGTAGTCTTAAACCCACCCCTAGATTTAATGATGTTATCATTCATGTAATTAATTTTGTTAAAATTATATTAGTATGTGAATTTTAAAAACTCAAGGGAAGTACCCAAGTACAAAGTAAATTCATGTAGCTTAAATAACATGTCATTCTACTGTATTTTATTTTGAAATTGGTACCCAGGGTAGAACACTAATCCCACGGGACCATTTCAGTCTCTACCTGGGGGAAATGCAATAGTTGCATGACATTATATCCAGAGCAAATGGCAAAATATGTATGTATGTATATATATATATATATATTTATTATTTATATATATATATATATATATATATATATATATAATGTATATCATCATCTTCTTTCGGCTGTTCCCCTTAGGGGTCGCCACAGCAGATCACCTGTTTCCCTTTCTTCCTGTCCTCTACATCTTACTCAGTCACACCAACCACCTGCATGTCCTCTCTCACCACATCCATAAACCTTATCTTAGGCCTTCCTCTTTTCCTGTTTCCTGGTAGCTTCATCCTTAGCATCTTTTTCCTAATATACTCAGCATCCCTCCTCAGCACATGTCCAAACCAACGTAATCGTGCCTCTCTGGCTTTGTCTCCAAACCTTCCAACCTGGGCTGACCCTCCAATATACTTGTGCCTAATCCTGTCCACCCTCGTCACACCCAGTGCAAATCTTAACATCTTTAATTCTGCCACATCCAGCTCAAACTCCTGCCTTTTGTCAATGCCACTGTCTCCAACCCATATAACATAGCTGGTCTCACTACTCTCTTGTAGACCTTCCCTTTCACTCTTACAGGTACTCGTCTGTCACAAATCACTCCTGACACTCTTCTCCACCCACTCCATCCCGCCTGTACTCTCTTCTTCACCTCTCTTCCACACTCACCGTTACTCTGAACTACTGACCCCAAGTATTTAAACTCATCCACCTTCTCCACCTCTACTCCTTGCATCCTCACCATTCCTCTATCCTCCCTCTCATTCACACACATATCTTCTGTCTTATTCCTGCTGACCTTCATTCCTCTTCTCTCTAGAGCATATCTCCATCTCCCCAGGGTCTCCTCCACCTGTTCCCTACTCTCACTACAGATCACAATGTCATCTGCAAACATCATAGTCCACGGGGACTCCTGTCTGATCTTGTCTGTCAACCTGTCCATCACCATTGCAAATAAGAAAGGGCTCAGAGCTGATCCTTGATGTAACCCCACCTCCACCTTAAATGCATCCGTCACTCCCACCACAGACCTCACCGCTGTCACACTACCCTCGTACATATCCTGTACCACTCTTGCATACTTCTCTGACACTCCTGACTTCCTCATACAATACCACAACTCCTCTCTATTTGAATATATCCTTTAATGTTGTATGTTTCAAAGGAAGATGAAGACCTAGATATCACGTTCAGTGTATAGTACCTTGAAATGTTGTTAAAACTGGACCAAGTAGACGCTGCGCCAATATCAAGAGCCTGTCATATGCTTTCCCTAAGTCTACAAAAACACAATGCAACTCCTAATGACATTCTCTGCACTTTTCCATCAACACTCTGAGCAAACATCGCATCTGTAGTGCTCTTTCCCGGCATAAAACCATACTGCTGATCACTAATCATCACGTCCCTTCTTAACCTTGCTTCCACTACTCTTTCCCACAACTTCATGCTGTGACTGATCAATTTAATCCCTCTATAGTTACTACAGCTCTGCACATCACCCTTATTCTTAAAAATCGGTACCAAAACACTTTTTCTCCCTTCCTCAGGCATCCTCTCACTTTCCAAGATTTCATTAAACAATCTGGTTAAAAACTCCACTGCCATTTCACCTAAACACCTCCATGCTTCCGCGGGTATGTCACCTGGGCCAACAGCCTTTCCATTCTTCATTCTCTTCATAGCTATCCTTACTTCCTCCTTGCTAATCCATTGTACTTCATGATTCACTATCCCTACATCATCCAACCTTCTCTCCCCTCTTATTCTCTTCATTCATCACCCCTCAAAGTACTCTTTCCATCTGCTCAACACACTCTCCTCGCTTGTGAGTATGTTTCCCTCATTATCCTTTATCACCTTTACCTGCTGCACATCTTTCCTAGCTCGGTCCCTCTGTCTAGCCAATCTGTACAGGTCCTTTTCTCCCTCCTTAGTGTCCAACCTTTCAGACAACTCTTCATGTGCCTTATCCTTAGCCTTTGCCACCTCTCTCTTTGCCCTGCACCTCATCTCCTTATACTCCTGTCTACTTTCTTCATCTCTCTGACAATCCCACTTCTTCTTTGCCAACCTCTTTCTCTGTATACTCTCCTGTACTTCTTCATTCCACCACCATGTCTCCTTGTCATCCTTCCTCTGTCCAGATGTGATACCAAGCACCTTTCTAGCCGTCTCCCTTACTAGCTCTGCTGTAGTTACCCAGCTATTTGGTAACTCTTCACTGCCACCCAGTGCCTGTCTTAACTCATCCCTGAACTCCACCGCACAATTACCCTTTTTCAATTTCCACCATTTTATCCTTGGTGCTGCCCTCACACTCCTCCTCCTCTTAATCACCATCGTCATCCTACAAACCACCATCCTATGCTGCCTAACTACACTTTCTCCGGTCACCACTTTACAGTCTCCAATTTCCTTCAAACTGGCCCTCCTGCATAAGATATAATCCACCTGTGTGCATCTTCCTCCACTCTTGTATGTCACCCTATGCTCCTCCCTCTTGTTAAAATACATATTCACCACAGCCATGTCCATCCTTTTCGCAAAATCCACTACCATCTGACCGTCTACATTTCTTTGTTTAACATCATACCTACCCATCACTTCCTCATCCCCTCTGTTCCCTTCACCAACATGCCCATTGAAATCTGCTCCAATCACCACTCTCTCACCCTTGGGTACAGTCATCACCACTTCATCCAATTCACTACAAAATTTTTCTTTCTCATCCATTGCACACCCAACTTGTGGAGCATATGCACTAACAACATTCATCATTACACCATCAATTTCCAGCTTCATAAACATTACTCTATCTGACACTCTTTTCACCTCCAAAACACTATTAGCATACTGTTCCTTCAGAATAACTCCTACGCCATTTCTCCTTCCATCCACACTATGATAAAACAATGTGTGTGTGTGTGGATATATATATATATATATATATATATATATATATATATATACACACACACACACACACACATATATATATATATATATATATATATATATATATATATATATATATATATATATATATATATATACATGTGTATGCATATATTTTGTAGACAAACTGAATAGCATAGTTGGCTTGAGGATATAAAGGCAGTATATAAATTTTATAAACCTATATACAAATATCATCCAGGAACCTAAAATAAAACTTCCAGATGTCCCGGAAATGAGAAGAAAAAATGTAATGTTTTTCCCAGTAGTGCAATACTACATTGAAAAAATTGGGGAACAAGCAGTACCCACGGCCACTCCACCGACCTGTTGAAAATATTCGCCATTGAATATATATAAAATTGTTCTTCAAAGTAACTTCTTAAAACAAAGGCAGCACTTTGTATCAATGAATTCCAAAAATTGAAAAATCAAGAAATGCTTCTGTAAACTATTCGATCCGTAATATTTGAGGAATAAGAGTAACAAGGTCAACTATATCAGTATTTTTGAATCTTGACTATCCAGGGACTTTCTTATAGTAAAGCAACGTATACCCAAAATGCTGTTCCTGATGTTGTTATATATGATAGATCACTGGTTCTAACATATTCACTTAATAGTGATTTTGGGTCAAGTAGTAAAAAGGAACTGGTCCATCTTTTTGTTTGACCTATTACTAACAAATTGGGCGTATCTGCGTTGGTTTCTTTCAGACGTGAGCATCATTTAAAAGCCCTTTTGGAAGGTGGTGGCTGTGTATTTAGATTTTATCTTCTAATTTTAAAAAGCTAGGTACTTTTAGATGTGGTATGTGTTATTCTAACTATTTTCAAGGAGCAGCTAATGTGACTATTAATCGGCAACCTGTTACAATCCAACATTTTAGTAATTGCAATATGAGGGTGCTATGTTTCACTCAGCCACTTGTGTGCAACATTTTATATATGAAAAAAAAACACTTTAGTACATAAGGAAGGCCAACATATGTATGATATTAAAGGGGTTTTGCTAAGAATGCACTTGCTAAGCATGTTTTGTCATGTACCAGATGTATTGGTTTTAATATTTTTGTTTTGTGTAGGACTGAGCCAAGTCCTCAACGTGGTTATTAGGAGGAGGTGGTGGAGGTGTGAGTTTATATCACAGGTTTTAATGCATCCATTCCCCCAAGTTTAAATGGCTATTTGTTATACAAAGGTACTTTTAAAATAAGAGCTTTAAGTATATGAAAATTACTTATGAGTGTACAACAGGTATTACTATTGTTTTAAGTCAGAGTGGTTATAACTGGTGTACGTAGTTGGTGAATGGATGATTATGTAACTGTGTTTTATTCCAGGTTGCTGTGATTGTGTTATTCCAAAGAAGTCTTTACATGTAAAGGATGAAAGCACTAAATACATTTCTTGTTGGTTGGTTGATTTGGCAGTGCATTTTTAATTGTTTTTTTTTTTTTTTTTACATCTGCTGTGACAGTGTTTGGTCACTAATTTGTCATTGTTTGCAGGCTGTGAGAGTGAATAGTAGATATTACAATCCTGAGACTTAATAGGCAGTAGAAGAGAACATAATGGATGATGTGCTGATTTATAAGGGGGGAGGGTGATTTAAGTATTACTTAAGATTGGGATTTAATTTAGTTATGAATTGCTTGATCCAGGGAGTGGGTGGGCTTGGGTCCAGCCCACATGTATTATGAAGTAATTGGATCCTGTTTCATCCCAGTTGAAATAGAGATTGTAGCCATCTCATGGCTCTGATATGGCAACTCTAGCAAGTACTCAAGTCTTTAGCTTAGTCAAAACTCTCACAATGCATCTGTCCCTAACCCTACCTAAGGTCTCATTTGGCACTTTGAAAGACTGAAGCGATCCAGGTAATAAGCTAAATGTTCCTAGTTTTTAACCCTATTTTATGTCTTTTTTTCAGCTTAAGTTTGTCAGTTTTTTCCATTTTTTTTGTAGGTTTATTGTTAAAAACTCATTTACTTAATTTTTTCCTCTGCTCCTTTGTGAGAAACTGTTGAAGAGGCCTATTTACTCCTACATTCCCCCTCATAAAAACCTGTAATTATATATTAATATCTTAATAGTTTTAGATTTCATCTTCATTGATATTCCTGTTAAGTATTTTAACCTTTTTTTGTTACTACTGGTTATTGTGTGTTATGGTTATTGTTAGATCTTTCATGCATTTGATTTAACTAGATCCACATCTTGATAGCTCTTTTAAATCTTTTTTTTTCTTTTCTTGAGGATAGTGTGTCTATTGTTTAACATGGATAAAGGCTCCAAAATGTGTCAGATGCAGTCACAAAGATTCCACTCTAGGATATCCATGATCTCTGTGTGGTATGCCTGCAGCCAGAGCACATTTCAGTGAATTGCAATATATGGAAGGACTTTGGCCTATGTTCATTACTGGAATGTAAGAGCAAGCGATTATTAAAGGACTTCTCCTCTCCTGAATTGGAGAAGAGCAGACAGAAAGAAGGCGAGATGATGATAAAAGGAAATCTTAGAGATGAAAAGCAAGAAAACATGAGTGGAGGGACCTGGGCACCTCTTTGACACTGAAGGTTCCCAGCAAATAACTTTGGTATCAGTTATGGTGTATTCTGTTTCTCTGGTGTATGGCTGCTCCCACATGGAGGTAATTGTCATATCAGACAGGTCACCAAAACAAATCTCAAGTGGATATTCATCGGAGAGAGAGCATCCCAGATTTTCTTTCTGCAATTCATCATCCTTCCTTAGGTCTAATAGGTCCTGGACTGGGACAGGATTATGAGGGCAATTTTTTGAAGGCTCAATTGAAAAGGGCGTCATCCCATTCCCTTCTGTCTTTAAGGTAGATCAGGTTGGTCCACATTCACCTCTTCAGGCTCCTTTCCCAGTCCCAGTTTTGGCACTGATTGTCTTGGTGTTGATGTTTCACCCAGTACCTGTAAAGTTTGCACCAAATACCTTGAATTCCCTTGTGCAGATTGTGATGCCCCTCCACTGGCCCAGCAATCAAGGAGCCTCAATCCTCACCACTAACACCAGTGAGGGGTGTCCATATAGGGAAAGGATAATAAATACAAACACAGTAAAGTATAATTTCCCTTAAGAGCACACAGAGATCACAGTCAGTCTGGGGCTGGTTTCTCCCTTTCTCTCCAGGTCCCCAATAGAACTCCCCACTGGCACAGATATAGGGTCCCAATCTCAGCCTAGTGGACAAGCTAAAACCTCCAGCACCCTGTCTGTCCAGCCAGTGCTTCATATCCATGCCCAAGTAGCTGACACATACACACTTTGAGATAAGAGCTTATACATAGTAAAAACACAGTAAAAAACTTTTCTAAAGCAAACTTCACCTTACTTGACAGAGGTGGTAAGTTTCACAGCCCCCACGCTAAAGGATAATGCTGCCCAAAATGCAGAAACCTTTACAAATGCACTCTATGAGCACCTACAAGGATGCATGGATTGTGCCATCCCTAGCAAAACCAAGACTCACTCCTCTAAGAGAAGGAAACCAGTTTGGTGGACCCCTGCAATAAACAGGCTATACAATAGGAGGAGGAAACTAGTTCTGAAAAAAAGCAAATCCCAAGAAGAAAAGACATCCCTGATCAGTATCAGTAAGAAACTGAGGTCCCTCATGAAATCATCCAAGGCTAACTTTGAAAGAAAAATAGCCAAGGATTGAAAAGATACCCACAAAGCCTTCTTTAGCTATGTTAAAATAGCCAAGGATTGAAAAGATACCCACAAAGCCTTCTTTAGCTATGTTAAAAATCTAAGTGGCAACTCGCAGATATGCACTGAACTAGTGCAAAATAGCACAGAATATATTGAACCTACTGATATTGCCAACATCCTGGCAGATAGATTCAGTGCAAACTTCACCCCCCTCTCACCTCCAAAAGGGCCCACGACAGTACCAGAAAAGTGTAGTGTCCCAAAAATCACAGACGCACAGGTGAAAACAGCCCTTTCAAAAGCCAAAAACACAGGGTCAGTGGAACGAGATGGTGTCCCAGGCTGCGTCTTGCACGAACTAACTCCCCACCTAAACACGCTGTTCAACCTCAGCCTCTCCACAGGCTACATGCCCATAGAATGGCGCACAGCAAAGGTTATTCCTCTCCACAAAGGAGGGGCCACAACTGACCCTGGTAACTATCGCCCCATAAGTCTGACTAGCCTGGTCTGCAAGGCTATGGAGCGCATCATCATGGAACTCATTAACAAAGACATTGGGAACCTCCAAACACTTGACCCAACCCAGTTCAGCTTTAAAGGCAGATCATGCCTACTAAACCTGGTTAACTTGTTTGAGACAGTCACCAAGGCAAAAGATGAGGGAAAGGTGGTTCACACAGCCTACCTTGAACTCGCCAAGGCTTTCAACACCATTCCCCACTCAGGTATTACAGAAAAACTCACCAGCCTGAACAAAAAACCCTACGTCACGAGATGGGTTGCCAACTGGCTTACAGACAGAACTCACACGTTAAGAATAGCGGACTCCAGGTCCAACTCTAAACCAGTCACAAGTGGTGTCCCGCAAGGCTCAGTCCTGGGACCCCTATTGTTCGGCATATACTTCTCAGAAGTACAGGCAAACACAGGAGGACTATGGCTAACCAAGTTCGCCGATGACTGCAAACTAAGAGCCATAATTGACTCTTCGGCTGACATGGACATCCTCCAAAAGGGCCTTACTGAGATGGACACCTGGTGTCAAAGTCATGGCCTCAAGCTAAATGAGAAAAATGCATAGTTATCCCATTTGGGAAAAACAAAACACCCACGAATTACCACATAGGTGGCAGCGCCCTTAATACAGAAGAGGTAATAAGAGATCTGGGGACCCAGGTAATAAGAGATCTGGGGACCCAGGTAGATAGTAATATCTCCTTTGACAATCATATTGCCAAAATAGTTAGGAAATCCTTCTATGTGGCCTATCTAATTACTAAAGGGTTCGCATCTAGAAATAAAGAGGTTATAGTGCCCCTCTACTTATCACTCATTAGACCCATCATAGAGTACAATGCCCCATTTGGGATGTACCTCACAAGACACGTCCAACAGCTGGAAAGACCACAAAAGTACCTCACCAAGCGGATTACTGGTCTCAAACATATGTCCTATGCAGCCCGACGGATGTACTCAGTGGCATATCGCTTACTCAGAGGTGATTTCTGCCTGACTTACAAAGACATGTCGAGCTCAGAATTGATGGACATGCTCCACCTAAAGAAATCCAAGTCACTGCGAGCCACGTGCTCTAGTGAGCTAAACCTTGCCACAACAATAAATAGAACATGCTGGAGGGATAGATTCCTGTCACAGAGACTCCCCATGCTTTGGATCAAAATTCCAAATTACATCAGGCAGAGCCCTTCACTAACACTCTTCAAGAGAAACCTTGATGAGTGGATGGGTAACAGAAAATACACCCCTGGGATCACTTCATTGGCTCTGCTTGACAGAGGATCAGTTAATTAATCAATGGGGTGGCGAAAGCCGACACACTCTGGCTAGGCTTATAAATACCCTCGGGCAGATAGCCTAGTACCTACCTATGAACATATACAGCCACACAGACACTCCTGGGGAAGGCTGGCACAGGTTCTCCAGCTGTGCCCCTTTTACCCAGACTATATTGTAGAAATCACTACCACCACCCAGCTAATATTTATCAGCTACTTAAATGCCCTTATGAAAGGGTGTCCAATTATACTGTGCAATATTATTATCCAAATGGTAAGTGCGACTGAACAGTCGAGACTTATTTGGAGTGACTTGGTGCAGTATCACTATATACATGCAGTGTACTCCTAGAGCTTAAATTATCTCTACACAAAACAACCACAGTTGAAAGGTTTAAAAATATTTAATAAATAATAAAAACACAAGACAGTACTTCTTACTACACAGTGCTAGTCAAGAGTTCAGAGATCACAGAGAAATACTTAAAATAATACAGTAGAACAACACAGAAAAACACTTAGTATAATCTTCCTAATTCCTAGCTATTTCTAAGAGAAAACGCAGTTCTAAAATTCTACAGACACAGGCAGAGTGGTGAGTTGGATGTTCTCAAGACACAAATGCTCTAATGCTCTCATTCTTTCTGTCCTTAAACTGATAAAACAGCACCGATTAATTTCAGATTACATAATTTCTTTCTGGAAGTACAGAAGAGTATACAGGCAAAGAGGTTGGCAAAGAAGAAGTGGGATTGTCAGAGAGATGAAGAAAGTAGACAGGAGTATAAGGAGATGAGGTGCATGGCAAAGAGAGAGGTGGCTAAGGATAAGGCATATGAAGAGTTGTATGAAAGGTTGGACACTAAGGAGGGAGAAAAGGACCTGTACCAATTGGCTAGACAGAGGGACCGAGCTAGGAAAGATGTGCAGCAGGTAAAGGTGATAAAGGATAATGAGGGAAACATACTCACAAGCGAGGAGAGTGTGTTGAGGAGATGGAAAGAATACTTTGAGGGGTTGATGAATGAAGAGAATGGGAGGGAGAGAAGGTTGGATGATGTAGGGATAGTGAATCATGAAGTACAATGGATTAGCAAGGAGGAAGTAAGGATAGCTATGAAGAGTATGAAGAATGGAAAGGCTGTTGGCCCAGATGACATACCTGTGGAAGCATGGAGGTGTTTAGGTGAAGTGGCAGTGGAGTTTTTAACCAGATTGTTTAATGAAATCTTAGAAAGTGAGAGGATGCCTGAGGAATGGAGAAAACGTGTTTTGGTACCGATTTTTAAGAATAAGGGTGATGTGCAGAGCTGTAGTAACTACAGAGGGATTAAATTGATCAGTCACAGCATGAAGTTATGGGAAAGAGTAGTGGAAGCTAGGTTCAGAAGGGACGTGATGATTAGTGAACAGCAGTATGGTTTAATGCCGGGAAAGAGCACTACAGATGCGATGTTTGCTCTGAGAGTGTTGATGGAGAAGTACAGAGAATGTCAGAAGGAGTTGCATTGTGTCTTTGTAGACTTAGAGAAAACATATGACAGGGTGCCTAGAGAGGAGTTGTGGTATTATATGAGGAAGTCAGGAGTGTCAGAGAAGTATGTAAGAGTGGTACAGGATATGTACGAGGGTAGTGTGACAGTGGTGAGGTCTGCGGTGGGAGTGACGGATGTGTTTAAGGTGGAGGTGGGGTTAGATCAAGGATCAGCTCTGAGCCTTTTCTTATTTGCAATGGTGATGGACAGGTGGACAGACTAGATCAGACAGGAGTCCCCATGGACTATGATGTTTGCAGATGACATTGTGATATGTAGTGAGAGTAGGGAACAGGTGGAAAACACACTGGAGAGATGGAGATATGCTCTAGAGAGAAGAGGAATGAAGGTCAGCAGGACTAAGACAGAATATATGTGTGTGAATGAGAGGGAGGATAGAGGAATGGTGAGGATGCAAGGAGTAGAGGTGGTGAAGGTGGATGAGTTTAAATACTTGGGGTCAATAGTTCAGAGTAACGGTGAGTGTGGAAGAGAGGTGAAGAAGAGAGTACAGGCAGGATGGAGTGTGTGGAGAAGAGTGTCAGGAGTGATTTGTGACAGATGAGTACCTGTAATGAGTGAAAGGGAAGGTCTACAAGAGGATAGTGAGACCAGCTATGTTATATGGGTTGGAGACAGTGGCATTGACAAAAAGGCAGGAGTTTGAGCTGGATGTGGCAGAGTTAAAGATGTTAAGATTTACACTGGGTGTGACGAGGATGGACAGGATTAGGAATAAGTATATTAGAGGGTCAGCCCAGGTTGGAAGGTTTGGAGACAAAAGTCAGAGAGGCAAGATTACGTTGGTCTGGACATGTGCTGAGGAGGGATGCTGAGTATATTGGGAAAAAGATGCTAAGGTTGAAGCTACCAGGTAACTGGAAAAGAGGAAGGCCTAAGATAAGGTTTATGGATGTGGTGAGAGAGGACATGCAGGTGGTTGGTGTGACAGAGCAAGATGCAGAGGACAGGAAGAAATGGAAACAGGTGATCCGCTGTGGCAACCCCTAACGGGAATAGCTGAAAGAAGAAGACGATGATAATTTCTTTCTGGCTCCCAGGCTAACATACTTTCCGAGGTTAGTGGCCCTTTTGATCTTGCAGCTGGAGAGGAACTAGAATAATAAAAGAAATTATACATGCAAATTCTAGCCATTAACTCTGGCCTCAAAACAATAGGCAGAATGCCTTTAGACATCTCTGCTCCGAGTTTTGACATCAAAGAATTGACTTATCAGCTTTGTTACAGCAGAGTGCACTGTTGTTGCATTTTTCCAGTTCCACATTTAACACCATTTTTTCCCATTTAAGAGAACAAGCCTGTGGCTTATATTAGTATTTACAAATGACAGAATTATCTACAAAATTCTATCTGACTAAGCTGGCAGCCTTCACCTGTCTTCACACATTTCCCCCTGGTGAACTCAAGCTAGTTTTTCAAGTGACTCTTGAGAAATGTTGCTTGAGAGGGTTAGGACCATCTGAGTATACCTTACCCCATTCCCTGTCTTAAGAGCCCATCTGCATCAGCATTGCTAATCCCACTGCGGTGCTGCACTGACATATATACTTGCAACCCTTGGCTCCATCTTAGCAATTTGACATTTTGCTGGCTGGCTCTGTGCAACTATGTTAGGGGGTTGTGATCTGTCACTACAGTGAATTTTCTTCCTTACAGATAAGGCTGAAGTTTCTGCAGTGCCCACTCTATGGCTAGACATTCCTTTTCTACAGCTGCATAGCATTCCTCCATGGGTTGGAACCTATGACTGAGATAGACCACTGGGTGCTCTTCTCCCTCCGAAGAAATCTGGCTAAGTACAGCCCCCACCTCATGGTTTGAAGCATCCGCCTGCACAACAAATTCTTTGCTGTAACGTGAACTGGCTAACACTGGGGGTTCTCCCAAAACTTCCTTAAGCTCCTGGAATGCCTGCTCACATGCTGGGGTCCACACTACCTTATCTGGCCTGTTCTTCCTTGTCAGGTCTGTTAGAGGAGCAGCTGTGGTACTATGATGTTGAGGATGAACTTTCTGTAGTACCCTGCTGTCCCTAAGAATGCCCTCACCTGCTTTTTGGTAACAGGTACAGGCCATGCCTGAATGGCTTCTACTTTGGCAGGTTCTGGCCTGATCTTGCCACTCCCCGCTCTATGTTCCAGGTAGGAGACCTCTGCCATTCCCACCTGACATTTGCTCGGCTTAATGGTCAACCCTGCCCTCTGCAGTCTACCTAGCGCCTCCATGACATGTTGAAGTTGCTCTTGCCAGGAATGGCTGTAGATGGCAATATCATCTAGGTAAGCAAGGGCAAACCCTCCTGCTAGGATATGATCTACCAGCCCCTGGAAAGTTGCTGGGGCATTTTTCATCCCAAAAGGCATCTTTGTGAACTCATACAAGCCAAAAGGAGTCACAAAGGCTGACTTCTCTCTAGCACTGGGAGTCAAGGGTACCTTCCAGTAACTCTTGGTAAAATCAATGGTTGTAAGATACTTCGCCCCACCCAGCTGGTCTAGGGCCTCATCTGTCCTAGGCATAGGGTAAGCATCCGACTCTGTGTGACTATTTCATTTCCTATAGCCCACACAGAACCTGGTGCTGCCATCCTTCTTTGGCACCAGCACCACTGAGGAGGCCCAGTGACTGTTGGAGTCTTGAATTGCCCCTAGTTCCTGTATCTCCTCCCTCAGAGTCTGTTTGACTTCCTCAGGCACCCTCTAAGGGGCCTGCCTAATAGGCCTTTGGGGTCCTGTATTCACCTAGAGCTGTACCAGGTGGGTGCACCCTGGTTTCCCAATGAACATGTCCCCAAACTCCTGTAACACTGCTCGGATTTCTGGAACCTAGGTAGAAGATAGCTGTTCGGACATTGCTATCCCTTCCACTGAGGTGTCTGTCCGAGCCTCACTGCGGAGATCAGTCACCAGATCTCCCTCAGACTCCTCCTGCAATCCACTGCAAATGCTCAGCACAAGGGCCTCCCTATCATGGTAGGGTTTCATCATGTTAACATGATGCAATTTGTGTCCTTGCCTCCTGCCTAGCAGTTCCACCATGTAGTTAACATCTCTTACCTTTCTTACCACCTTGTAGGGTCCCTCCCAAGCTGCTTGCAGCTTGTTGTGTCTGACAGGAATGAGAACCATTATCTGTTGCCTCACAGCATACTCTCTAGCTCGAGCATTTCTTTCATACCACACCTTTTTCTGTTGTTGGGCTTCTGCCAGGTTCTCCTGGGCCAAGCCCATGAGTTCCCTGAGCCTTGTCCTGAGGTTTAGGACATTTTTATTTTTTATTTTTTTTTATTTATTTATTTTACATTTGTTGACCGGGCTAGTCCAGCTGGATAATTTCCATTTTCAGTGGAGGCCCGGGGAGAAAAGCTCCACAGATTAAAATAAGGTTATAGAGATTAAACAATTACAATAAATGTGAGAAACTCAGACAGTGGGCAACAATGCATACATATTAGTTTAGATAAAGTAATACAAAACATATAGTACTATCTACGTATTGAGAAAGGCATTAATTGTTTACAGTACTATCATTTTAAAATGTATATACATAATTATAACAGACAACAAATTTTTTTTTTTTTTTTTTTTTTTTTGAGAGCAATAGAAATAGTATAGTCATACAGTTGTAATGTCATTTGTGTTGACAGAGAAAGATAGTTTTGAAATAAGAAATTCTGATAGTAAAAAGAATAAAGTAGATTAGTCTGGGTTGGTACAAGAGCAAAGCCAGAAGTTGGTCAGATGTAAAAAAAGTTGTTTTTTAAAAAGATGTAAGGAGCCAAGAGCAGTAATGTGTGAGGGGAGGTTATTCCATATTTTGCCTACAGAGTTGGAGAAAAGGCAGTTACCTGCAGAATTTGTGATCCTGGTTGTGTTGACTTGTAGCTTTTATTGGGCGCAGTTGTTTCAAGTTATTATAGGGGGTCATGAGGTTACTAAGAGCAGGTGTCTTAGATGGTTGATATAGAATGTTATGTGTTACTACTAGTTGTTGATAGATAAGTTTATTAGGAAGTTCCAACCAGTGTAACTGTTTTAAGTTTGTACAGTGGTGTGTTCTATACTGAGATGCTGTGGCAAACGTGCTATGTTGTGGTAGGATGTAGACAGTTTCCTAAGGTTGCTTTTAGAGAGGTTAGTGTAAATGGAGGAAGCATACAGAAGGGTAGAGATAAGATGTGATTGTGCTAAGGTGGTCCGTGATTCTGGAGTAAGGAAGGGTTTAATTCAGAACAGTGAACCGATCTTTTATTAACTGCTTTTATAGTGTTATTGATGTGATAATCATAGCTGAGATTATTATCAATAGTGACACCAAGCAGTTTGGTAGTGGAGTCAGGAGATGAGGGAGTTGTCACTAGCGGTAATAGTAAAGTTTAGTTGAGAAGATTTGTGGGTAGGTGAGAATAGTAAAAGTTTTGTTTTCTTGGGGTTGAGTAGTAGACATCTTTTGAGAACCACTGTTCACGGTAGAAAAGGTAGATTGTGTCAGTGACTGGAGTTCAGATTGAGTGGAGGCTGTGCAAATAATGGTGGAATCATCTGCATATTGTATACAGGTAGTGTTTTGGATAGATGATTGAAGATCATTAATAAAGATAGAGAATAAGAGTGGGCCTAGTATAGATCCTTGAGGTACTCCTAGAGAGATGGGTAGTAGAGCAGATAGAGAATTTTTCCATAGTACTGCTTGTTGTCGGTTTTCAAGATAGGATGAGAACCAGGTTAAGGAAGAGAAATCTAAGGCAAGGGATTTTAATAGGTGAAGAAGAAGTGTATGGTTGACCATGTCAAGGCTTTAGACAGGTCTAGAAAAGAGAAGAGGTTAGTTTGTTGTTGTTACGGTTACAGTTGATGGTGTTGGTAAAGGAAAGTAGTGCAGTAGTGGTACTATGTGAAGGTCTAAATCCATGTTGAGTGTTAGCTAGTAGGTTGTTTTGAAGGAGATGGTTAAGTAGTTGTTTATGTATACATTTTTCCATGATTTTAGCTAGTGGAGATAATAGTGCTATAGGGCGATAGTTAGAAAGGTCAGTGGATTTGCCTCCTTTGTGTAGGGTATTATATGTGATATCTTCCAAATAGTTGGAAAAGTACTTTCTTTTATGGATCTATTTATTAGGATAGAAACAGGGTAGGCAATAGATTTAGCTGCTATTTGAAGGAATTCAGCAGGAAGTTTGTCTGCTGAGGGCGTAGTGGGTTTAAGTTTTTGTAAGACAGATTGAATGTATGAGGTGGATATGGGTTGGAGTTGGAGGGGAAGAAGGGAATTATTTAAGTTACTTAGGAGCAGTCAAGCATCCGGAGATAAGTGGTTAGCTAGACTTTGTATGGAAGTAGTAAAAAAGGTATTGAAGTTGTTAGCTATTAACGAGGGGTTTTCAGGGTCTAAATCCTGTGGGTTTGGTGTAACTACTTTGCCTGGGGTAAGTAGATTAGTGATAGTAGACCAGAACTTTTTCGGTTCCTTTTGGTGGATTGCTGAAGTTGGAGGTAATAATTCTTTTATCGGAGAGGATGGATTTTTTGGTATTATTTCTAAGCTCTCTAAAGGTTTCATGATCTGTTGGGTTTCTAGAGGAACGCCATTTTTTCCAAGATTTATTTCTCAGTTTGATTTTTTGTTTAGTATTAGTAGTTAGCCAGGGTGCTGTTTTGGTCTTTGTTCTAATGGTACGACTTGGGGCATGTAGATTTAAGATTGCGAGGAATGCTGAGTTGAAATGTTCAACGGCATTGTTAAGTGAGAGGTGTTTTAGTGGGGTCCAGTTGTAATGTGAAAGTTCTGTTTGGAACTGTTCAGGATTAAATTGTTTTTTTGAATATAGTGTTCTCTGAGAGGTAGGTAAGTTTAGATTAGTCTTAGTCCTAATGACATAGGTGAGGGAGTGATCGCTAAGGTCATCAGGAAGGATGCCAGTTTGGTAGGTTTGTAGGGGAGAGTTGGTAAGAATCCAGTCTAGGGTGGTTTCTTTTTGCTTTTAGTATTTATTCAAGCAGGACTAACAATTAGTTGTTTGAAACGATAAAGGTTTATATGGGAAGTAGGGTAGTATTGTTACAAGATTTCCAATCAATGTTAAAGTCCCCAAGGACTAGTGTTTCTTGGGGAGGGTATTAGAGAGTTGTTCAAGAAGTTGTTCTAAAGTAGGGATGTTATTTCCAGGGGGGAGGTATGCACAGATGATGTTTATTGCTTTAGTAGTATTAATTTGAATTTTGGAGCATATTATTTCAGCATTATTTGTTTGGGTTAGGGTAAGGTCAAGAAGAGAAAGCTTCAGGTTTGTTTTATATATAATAGCTACTCCACCTCCTTCCTGGAGGTACAGTCAAGTCTAATAATGTTGTATCCTGGTGGGGTGATTTCAATGTCTTTAATTGAAGGTTTTAGCCAAGTTTCTGATAAGCATAGAATGTCAAATTTGTGTACATCTAATAGGGCATGGAGTTGACTAAGTTTGTTACAGATGCTACGATATTGAGATGGGCCAAGGTTAATAAGTTAGAGTGTGTAGTGGATGAAATAGAGAAGGGTTTGATATGATTTTTGTGAGTTTTGTAGTAATAGCTTGAGGGCCTGGGTTGGGGTGTATGTCACCATCTAGTAGTAGATGGAGTAGTCTAAAATAGTTTTCAACTTTATATTTTAGGAGGGTGTCAATATTTTCTTTGTTTTAGTTTTGGTACTTTGTAGTGAAATAGCCTATGGTATTTGGCAAATAGGTAGGTAGATTGTGTGGATGTGTGTATGAAGGTTGGAGTTGTGGAAGTAGCAGTTGTACTGGTATGTTTTGATGGAAGGAGAGGAGGCAGTTATGGCTGTTCATAGGAGGTTAAGAAGTAAGTAGTGATGAGGGGGAATAATAGTAAGAAGGAGATAGGTAATTTCAACTGGGACTGGAAGATAGCTGTAGTCATGATAAATTAGTTGTAAGTTTGAGTGTGGTTTGATGGTATGTTGTAGGTGGAAGTACTGTGAGGATTTGGGAGAGTTGGTAGTGGTTGTATTATTTTAGGTGTGTTAAATAGAGAGGTGGGGCAGGTTATAATAGGTAAGTAGGTGTGGCTAATTATAGGGTGGTACACAATTTGAGGAAGAGTGTGATTGGGTGTAAGAAGTTTGAGGTGTGTCTAGAGGCTAGTTAAATGTAGGACCCCTGGGGTGGGTGGGAATTGGGGTAGGGAGGGGAGCTGCAGAGAGAGGGAAGCTAACGGGCGGAAGAAACAGCTAAAGAAAAGAGAAGGAGGGGAAACAATCAGACATGGAGGTAAGTGAGGTCAGAAAGGTACAAGAAAAAGGAAAAGTTAGATAGAAGACCAGGAACTTCTAATAGAAGACAGGTAAAAGGGCTAAGTCAATGGTGAAGCATAGGGTGTAAAATACAGGAGAAAGAGAAGGTAACGTTGTAGAGGGAAAACTAGGTAAGGTAACAGGGTAAGTAAAACAGTAAGAAGAGAGACCAAGGGAGAAACAGAGAGAATTCAACGGAGAGGAGTGAAACAGTCTTAAAAAGGGTTTAGGTAGAAGGTAAGAAGAGAAAAGGTGAAAAGAATCAGTGGAGAGTAGAGACTGCCATCTAGTGGCCAGAGCTGGTATTAAATCAATAGAGAGTCAGTAATGAGAACAGAAAAGGATGATAGAAATAAGGTATTGAGAAGGAAGCTTTATAAAAAAAAGTGACGTAGATAGGGGCTGCAGGGGTGCAGGAGGAGGCAGTGGAGTGTTTCAGTGGATGAAACTAGAGGGGAGGGGGATATGGCTGCTGGCAAAACCAACATCTATTCTAGTATACCTTAAGGTTGTATTAGATTAAAATATGCAAAATATCATAGGACACAAATATTAGGAGACATACAAAAAATATCCTGAGGCTTTTAGTCCAGTGGAGTTTGGTTACCCAGGTGAAGAATAACCCACACAGGCTGGATAGGTGAGTATAGGTGCTCCTTTTGGTCCAATAAGGTATGGTGGGAGTTGAAAGAAAAAATGTATATAATAGTTTTGAGCAGCTGAAGAGAGAGAAAAAATATTAAGGGGGGGGAGAAAGTTTGAGTTAGCAGAGGATTAAACAATAAAAATGTTTCATAAGCAGAACAGTTTACACAGGATTAATCAACTCAGTCAGATAAAACTATCTAAAACAAGACTATGCAACACATGTCCTAACAGTATGGCAAAAAATACTTTCTAGCGATACTCTAAGCAGTTGGATTAATAAAAAGACATACAGATTAACTCAAATCCACAAGAATGTCAACTATGTAAAAAACAGAAATTATATGTAGTTATTTGGCACATCCATATTGCAGTGTATCAGTTAATGCGACATCCTTTCACACGACCTCAGAATGGTCAGTTTACTGAGATACAGCAATTAAGTCCAGTTAACAAGTAAGGCAGTATACTAAGTATTGGCTAGGACTATTCGCTTTCACATAAATTTGAGGACTACAGGTAGAGCATTACAAATCTAATAAGGACAGTCTACCCATACAAAATAACTATTCCTGTGTGTCTAGAATAGGGTAGACCATGATACAGGAGGGTGAGGTTATACCATAGTATTCTTGGAAATTAAAAGAGACAGAAATCTAAAATGGTATAGCTCCTAAAGAAGGATAAATAAAATAAAGACACTAGCGATGAAATTATGCTGCTAATTATCAGGTCTTAAGGGAGCAAAAGGCTTCCGCCAAGGCTGGTTCAGAATACATGCCTTCTAATTAGTAAGAAAAGCCGAAAACAATATCTGGTCGGCAAGATAACTACCTCTCCAGCATTCCGATAGGTACATAGTATGCTTAAAACATTCTTATCTAATAAGCGATAAGCATAAAAGAATAGGCTCTATTGAAATCCCTTGTTGCAGAGTATAGCGATAACGTACCAACAGCAGGCGTATTAAACACGCCACATATAGGAGTAAGCACGCGGGTCACAGAGGAATTAGAAATATATGGAGATAAGGGCCATAGGCATTTAGGTAGCAAAACTGTGTAGAATTAAGTCAGCATACAATTAAAGGAATCTGCTAGACTATCTCAGAAGGAACCAGGCATGAAGTAACAATTAAGTTACCTCCCAACAGTCAGGGGACTATGCGGACCTAAATGTTTGAGAAAGTAAATAAAGGTGAAGGGCAGCTAATACAGCAAGACATACAATGTTTGTTTAGCAAGAACAGATAGAGAAAACTAGTGAGATTACCCTGAAAACTATCCGTCTAGGTAGTTTGTAGAGTAGAGAGTAATACCTTATGGGTATTAATACGATGCGGAGAGTAGGGGCAGATATCTAAGGTGGGAAAAAAAAAGATGCCTTCTACTTTGTTGCACGATAAAAGGAGGTTCAGCTAAGGGAAATCTAGAGGTACTTCTGCGACGACGAAGCAGTTACAATATTCTTTATGGGCATATAAGGCAAATTACGGCTAACCTATTAATAGCTGTAGAAAGCACTTCTGATTGTAAGCAATGAGAGTGGGAGGCTGTAACTAAGAGAGGGGAGACTACTATGGCTCAGACTAGTTCAGGTGACAAGGAATATATTATTTCCTTTAATGGAAGCAATACAGCAGGACTGCGGTCTGAAAAAGGGGTAGTCAGAGCGATGTATTACAGCAAGCTAGTATAGTGCGCTGTAAAAAGCGGGGCTGGTAATTAAAACCGGTAAATAGAAAAAACAGGTTTCTTCTAAAAGCAGATGAATGCGTTCATATATTACAGCAAGCTTGTTTAGTGCGCTGTAAAAGCGGGGCTGGTAATTAAAACCGGTAAATAGAATAAACAGGTTTCATCTAAAAGCAGATGAATGCGGTCATCGAATCAGCACTGGAAACCTTACACGCAGTGCATTATAGTAATAATGACTGTAATATGAAAACAGAGAACCCACAGTTCTATACAGACCGACAAACAATGTAAAAACATAAATCAACTGGTAAGCACAAAGGTACCCTTACACGAAATGCAAAAAAGGAATACAATATAAAACAGATAACTTACAAAGTTAGTTAGTCTAAGCCAATATAAAACAGATAACTTACAAAGTTAGATAGTCTAAGGGATTGCTCAGCAGCCGAAAGGAGGGGGATTAAAAATCGCGACCCTAGCAAGGTAGTCATATAAGAAAGTTCAGGTAAGGATGAGATAAGCTAGTGGGAGGGGCAAAAGATATATAGGAAAGAAGCACAGTCCGGAAGTTATGGAATGAGCGGGAAAAAGAAACAGCTAAAGAAAAGAGAAGGAGGGGAAACAATCAGACATGGAGGTAAGTGAGGTCAGAAAGGTACAAGAAAAAGGAAAAGTTAGATAGAAGACCAGGAACTTCTAATAGAAGACAGGTAAAAGGGCTAAGTCAATGGTGAAGCATAGGGTGTAAAATACAGGAGAAAGAGAAGGTAAAATTGTAGAGGGAAAACTAGGTAAGGTAACAGGGTAAGTAAAACAGTAAGAAGAGAAACAGAGAGAATTCAACGGAGAGGAGTGAAACAGTCTTAAAAAGGGTTTCGGTAGAAGGTAAGAAGAGAAAAGGTGAAAAGAATCAGTGGAGAGTAGAGAGTAGAGATATACCACAACAGACATATATACATATGTATACATATACCACAACAGACTCCTTGTGAGGTTCACACTCACCTTCCCACTCATCTCGAATTAATCTAGAGGTCCCCTCACCCTCTGTCCATACAGCAACTCAAAGGGTGAAAAACCTGTGGATTCCTGGGGAACCTCTCTATAAGCAAACAACAGATGGGGCAAATATTTGTCCCATGCCCTCTTAAACTGGTCTGCAAATGCCCATAACATGGACTTGATTGTAGAGTTTAACCTCTCAACCAGACCATTAATCTGGGGATGGTAGGGGTGGTCTTCATGTGCTTCACCCCACAGTACTTCCGCAGACAATCTAGCAGGTCTGACATGAAACTGGCACCTCTGTCAGTCAGTATTTCTTTTGGGAAACCTACCCTGCTGAAAATCTCTAACAAAGCATTTGCCACCTTTTCTGCCTCAGTGGAGGACAGAGCCACTGCCTCAGGGTATCGTGTAGCATAATCCACTACCACTAGGATATATTTTTTCCCCTGTGGAACTTTGTGTACTCAGAGGTCCCTCAATATCCATAGCTACCCTCTGAAATGGCTCCTCAGTTACAGGCAAAGGCATCAAAGGAGCTCTCACCTTGTCTCTTGCCTTGCCTACCTTTTGGCACTGTTCACAGGTCCTGCAGTACCCTGTTACATCTCTGGAAATTCCAGGCAAGTAGAAGTTCTGCATAATATGTCTCTTTATACGTTTTATGCCCATATGACCTATAAAGGGAATATCATGGGCTATGGCTAGAAGCGCCAGATGGTAGGCTCTAGGCACTACCAGCTGCTGTACCCTCTCACCTTCTAGCCCTCCCTCAGGGGTCCACTCTCTATACAGTAACCCTTTGTCCCAGTATACAGAATCCCCCTTCCTTTGAGAATCAGGTGCCTTACTAGCTACCTGCCTCAGGCCTTGCAATGTAGGGTCTGAGAGCTGAGCCTCTGTCAACTCTCTCTCTTTGTAACCCTTCCCAGCTCCCCTTCCACAGGATGTCTGGCATCCTCTGACAGTGGTGCCTCGTTGTCTATTCCCCTCTACCTTTGCAGTCACTCTGTCCAAGGGAACATCAATACCCACAAGCAGCTGTGGCTCACATTCAGTCTCACTGCTACAGAGTAGCTCCCTCCCTGAAGTAGCCACCTCACCAGTCCTGGCTGCAACTATTAATCTGTATGGGCCTCCCCCAGGCTATCAGACCGACATGCTTGTCTCCTAGCCTAACTGTGTTAACTGCATAAGCACATGGAACTGCCTTATCCAAATCCTTTCCTATCAGGACATCTGCAGGATGGTAGTTTGGTACCCCTGTTGTCCCAAGACAACCTAGTATTGGCATTTTGTCTTTCCCACTTACTCTCTCTCTCACCTTTTGTTCCCTACCTTGCCTCCATGGACATCTGTATGCCACATGGCTACACTGGTTGCATTCAAAGCATTAAACCCTAGGTCCTGGACATGTACCTGAACTAGTGGCTTCCCCTGCTACTAGCAAATTCTGTTGGGGCAGTCTGTGCTGCCCACCACGGGTTCCTTTAGACCCATGAGCAGTACTGGGGGTCCCTTTACTGTGCAGGGATGCCCTGCTTGCTAGGTATAGGTCTCCCTTCTTCCCCAACTCATCTGAAGTAACACATTGTCTATCAGCTAACCAGATCATCATGTCCTCAGGTGAAGTGCTAACAACTTGTTCCCTCATCAAAGGTCTGCCAGCCCTTCAAACGTGGTGACCTGACATCCACTCACCCACCTATGAAAATAAGTGCTCAGTTCAGCAACATATTCACACACACTTTCATCTGTCTTGTGTCTTTGCTCACGAAACTTTTTCCTATACATTTCAGGTGTTAGCTTAAACATTTCTAACAAACAGTTCTTAATCGTAGTATAATTAAAACAGTCAACATCAGACATTTTAGACAACACAGTTGCAGCTTTACCATGGAGTTAAGGGGGTCAGGAACCGTACCCAGAGCCTTTGGTCAACATCATGCTATTTACATACCCTCCCAAACATATGAATGAAACTAGCAAAATTATCCCCCTCTTTAAACTGCGGAAGAAATTTACTGACCTTTTGTGCTTCCAGGGTCCAGTTACTCCATTCCCCATTGCCGCCATGACTCTGACGAAGAGTCAGCATCTCCTTCTCATGCTACCCCTGCCTCTCCTTTTCCTCAGCTTCCAGGCATAGCAGTTTCTCATTCTCAGCCTGCAGATGTCTCAGTCTCTCAGCTACTTCTATTTCCAAACACCCGGGCTGAAACTCAAGTCTCTTTAGCTCAAGATGGGTGTTTAATTCCTCTGCAGAAAGGTTGAGCTGTCTATTCTCTGAGGGTGGTACATCTCCACTGCCAGTCTGACCGTCCTCCTGATTGCTGTTTTCTGATGCAGCTGTGACCAAAGCTGCAGTCATGTCTGTCTTAAGTCAGGTTTCCATGCACCAGTCCCCTAGCCTGGCACATCTCAGTCAGCTGGCTCCTTGTCAGCTTTCCGTACGCCTCTGCTGACATGCTGCCTGCTCTCCCTGACTAAGCCAACAAAAGAAATAAAGCAATTGTGATTTGAACTCTGAGTATTCACTGCATGGCTGATTTAGAGTGCAAAACACCTTCAATGATCACTGCACATAAGCTACAGGAATTCACTCTACCCACACCATTGTAAGCCAATTAGTATTTACCAACCAATTAATATGTGGTGTGGATATCCCACCACTGCCAAACAATTAATATGCGACACCCGTCCACTGACCCAGCAATCAGTGAGGGGCATCCATATAGGGAAAGGGTAATAAATACACACACAGTAAAGTACAATTTCCTTTAAGAGCACACAGAGATCACAGTCAGTCTGGGGCTGGTTTCTCTCTTTCTCTCCAGGTCCCCAATAAGACTCCCCAGTGGCACAGCTATAGGGTCCAGATCTCAGCCTAGTGGGCAAGCTCAAACCTCCAGCACCCTCTCTGTCCAACCAGTGCTTTGTGTCCCTGCCCAAGTAGCTGACACACACACGCACTTTGAGATAAGAGTTTATACAATCGCACAGACACTCCTGGGGAAGGCTGGCAAAGGTTCTCCAGCTGTGCCCCTTTTACCCAGACTATACGGTAGAAATCACTGCCACCACCCAGCTAATATTTATCAGGAGAATGCCTTTATCTAGACATCACGGCTTTGAGTTTTGACATCAAAGAATTGACTTATCTTTGTTACAGCAGTGCACTGTTGTTACATTTTTCCACTTCCACATTTAATTCCATTTTTCCCATTTAAGAGAACAAGTCTGTGGCTTATACTAATATTTACAAATGACAGAATTATCTTCAAAATTCTATGTGGCTAGGCTGGCAGCGTTCACCTATCTTCACACCAATATTCATGAGTCTAACTAATTCAACACTGAGACCTTTTGGTTTTATAGAGTACCATGGCTGAGCACTTGACACCGGGCCTTCAGCACTGTCCAGAACTCCAGTTTGTTGGGTGCTGGTTTAGAGTCCTTGGCATATTGGTGTTTGCTCCAATCTCATCATTGGAGCCATTTTGATCTTCAGCTTCGGTGACATAATCTTTGGTGCTGTTGACATCCACTTTAGTGGGGACCAACACAGCACCAACTTGGGGGGATTCTGATGCCAACAGACCGAGGATAGGCTTTTGAGGTAATTGAGAGGATGATAGTTTCCTTTTCTTAGAAGTCTACAGAGTGTCTTTCGACACCGGCTCCAACCCATGGCACTCTTCAGACTGTACCTTGGCCATATCATTATCCTTCCAAGGAACAGAGCACACCTGAAGGTTTCATACTGTTTCCTGCAGAGTCTTAGGCAGAGCCCTTTGGGGATTGAGATGTATCCCACTAGATCCTCCTTGGAAACGGACATGTAAAAGGTGGCACATTGACTCCTTTATGTTGTCCCTCACTTCGCACACTGATTTGGGTGAAAGGGAGGGTTCCCCACTATCCTTTCCACAAGTTATCAAATTTGGTGAAGTCCTACAAATTGATGCACCCGAGGAGATCTTGGCCCTCTGACTTCACCTCTGCCCGGATGAAGAAGTGTTATTTGAAGCATTCAGGTCTTCCCCTCTACCTCCTCGATGATGCTCCCACTGTCATTTAATTGAGAGAGAGCATGGCAGGAGGTTGATTACAGGAAACCTTATAAATTTTTTTGTCCTCTAATGAGAGGTAGCATTGGATAAGGGTCCTCTGCCTTAATCCATTATAGCAATAAATGCCAGAACAGAGCTGTCCTGAGTGGCCTGATTGCTAAAATTAACATTATCTTCAGGAATTGCCCTGTCCTACAAAGGGACAGAGTGGCTGTCCACCCCCTCAATCCCATCTAAGAGTCTAATGCAGTAAACAAAATGGGGAAGTGCCCTTATACCTCAGGGACGTTTGCCATGAGAGTGTTAAATTGCATTATTCACATGAACTGCTTCAAGAAAGAGACAGCTGAACAGGCATTGGACTCAAGTCTGCCACCCCAGAGTCTAGGAAGCAAGTTAAACCTCATGTGGCCACAATGTTAATTATTTTCAATCTCTTCATGAGATTACTGCACAATGCAGCTGGCAGACTAGCCAAAGCAGCGGTAGCAGGTATAACAATAAGACAGCATGCTTGGCTCTGCCTGTGTGATTTTTGTGTTCACCTTAAAGCTTCCTTTGTCAATGCTGCCCGTATGATGCATCCTTGTTGTTTGGAACTAAAGTTAAAGGAGAAATTGAGTGAGTAGAAAGGTAAAACATCACCTGTCCTAGGAGTATAGTTTGAGATTCTCCAGTGATCCTACTACAAGAATCAGAAATGTCTCAAAACACACTGGTTCAGGAAATCCCAAATTCAACCCTCTGACTACTCTTTTGACAGGGGTGGCTGAGGCAGAGGTGGGCCCTTTAATGGGCATTGCCTTAGGGTCAGAGGCAGTCTGCAGAACCAGGGATTCAATGTTCCCTTTTTAGGGAAACAGCCTTGCATCCCTAAAGGCATGCCTGACTGTTTAAGAAAGTCAGGGGGGGTGGCTGGTTAACTCTTCACTCAGATGCATGAATGACCATCACAGAAGACAAGTGGCTGACAAGAATATTATCCAAAAGGTATACCTTACCCTTTCCTTCCCTCCATATCAGCAGTCTCTGCTTGTTCCTGATGATTCACCCAACTAGTACAGAGTAGCAAGAAGAGAGATTGCTGATCTATTTGAAAAAGCCATCCAAGAGGTCCCACCAGACCAGAAAGGGTTCAGGGTCTTTTCCAAATTCTTTTTAGTTACAAAAAACTGAGGACCTCAAGCCAGTTCTGGATCTCAGCAACCTAAATAACTACTCACAAAGACCCAGTTCAAGATGGTCACAGTGTAACAATTTTATCTTGCTTTTAGACAAGCAACTTAATGTGCTCAATAGACTCCAGGATGCCTACTGCCAAATTAAAATTGCCAGGGAGTCCTGGAGGTTCCTGCACTTCTGGAAGACAATAAATCACTATATTTTCCAAGTCCTGCCCTTTGGCCTCACCACAGCCTCCCTGGCACTTACCAAGTTCACAGCAGTGGTTGCAGCCCATCTGAGGCTCAGAGGGATTTGTGTTTTTGTGTTTCTAGATGAATTGTTCCAAGCAGCTATATTGATGGAATCCCTCACCACTTCCAGAGATTACTTACCCAAGGACAGGCAGAATCAAAGTATCTCTGTAAATTTAGAAAAATCCCAGCTGCAACCTTCTCAGGCGTTGTTCATTGGCTGACATCTGGACAAAACATCTTGCATATTAAAATTACCAAATGGCAAGCGGCAGTCACTAAGGAATTCCATATCAGCTGTGTTAGATCATCAAACTCCCCAACCACTCTAGTTCTAAAGATTCTCACATTGATGGCTTCATCAACATAATCAGCCCCCCTTTTCCCATTTTTCTACATGGGATCAGGGTATCATGTTAACTGTCGCCAACTCTCTTGATTCAATGCCACACTCATGCCTGACTGTCACAGATCTTTCACACAATCCATCCACATCTTTGCTGGACGTCCTCGCTTCCTCTTACTTTCTTCCTGTCTGTCCCAAATCTTCCTCACCAGATTGTGTTCTGCTTTTTCTACACATTTGCCCAAACCACTGTAATCTGTTCTCTTTGATCTTTTCTGCAGTTGGAGCAATTGGCTTCTGCTCTTTATGTTCTCATTTCTTTGTCTGTCCCACAGTGTGCATCCTATCACCTTTCTCAGACACTTCATTTCCGTCACCTCTTGCTTCAATTGTTCTACCTTTACTGCCCAGGTTTCTGTACCACACAGTAGTACTGGTCGCACCACTGTCTTGTACATCTTACTTTTCAGCTTCTTTGGCATTCTTCTGACTACATCTGATACTCTATGACAGTTGGCTGGAGCCCCTCTGATTCTAGCTTTGACCTCTTCATTCAGACTACCCTTCTCCTCAACTACTCCTCCCAGATACTTGAAGCTGTTTACCTGTTCCACTTTCTTCCCTTCTATCTCTCTTTCCCCAATTTGCTGTCATTACCACCATCTTATCTCTGCTTAGTTTCATTCCATGTGCCTTCAGATTTGCATTCCAGTCTCCTATCCTTTGTTGAAGTTCTAGCTCAGAGTCTGCCTGTACTGCCACATCATCTGCATACAGCAGCTTTGTTGATCCATCCCCTCCAACCTGTTGCTAATGTAGTCCTCACTACTATGAAAAACAGTGGGCTCAGAGCTGAACCCTTATGTACACCCACACCCACTGGGAACCCCTCTGTGAGGCTAAACACTGTCCATACTTGAGTCAGTGGGTCCTTGTACATAGCCTGCACTAATTCTACCAATGTTTCTGGGACTCCAAACCAATGCAGTACTGCCCAGATCAGCTTTCTTGGGACCTATGCTTTCTACAAGTCTAGGAATGCCCAGTTGGACTCTCTCCTCCTCTCTAACTTTTCCTCAAGTGTCTGTCTCAGTGCAAACATCGGGTCAGTTGTGCTGCACCCTGGTCTGAATCCACACTTCTCATCTCCCATCTTACATTCTACTACTCTGCATATCCGTTTATCAGTCACCCTCTCCAGGACTTTCATGCAGTGTGATAGGAGTTTGATGCCTCTGTACTGCCCACAGTTGTGGATGTCCCCTTTGTTCTTGTACACTGGCACGAGTATGCTTATTCTCCAATCATCTGGGATATGCCTTTTTCTCCACACTGCTGTTAGTACCCTCAGGAGCCATTTCTCCCCTATCTCACCCAGCATCTTTATCATATCTGCTGTGACCTCATCTGAGCCTACTGCTTTCCCTGACTTCATCTTCCTTAGTGCTGTTCTTACTTCTTCTAGGGTGGGCTTCTCTTCTCTCATCATAGGCTGTTTCTGGGGCAGTACAGCTTCTATGGGGGTTTTCTTCATACATAAGCTGCTGGAAATACTCCTTCCATCTGCCTTTGATGATCCGCTGTGGTGGTGAGAAGGTTGTTGCTGGCATCCCTTATGAAGACTGTCTAACTATCTTCTTTATCTTTCTGTCTTTGCCTTGCAACCTGATCCAACTTCTTTCTTAGCTTCTTTGTTAGCCAATCAGTAGTCCTTCCTAGCCTGGTCAATCTTTTCTGGCTTCCACTTCTTCCTGCACTCCTTTTTTTTCTTTTGATGACTTCCTGGACTTCTGCATTCCACCACCAGCTTTCCTTATGTACCTTATTTCCATACCTGGCTTGGCCACATATCTTTTCTGTAGTCCTAACGCATGCTGTTTTTAGGCACTGCCATTCTTCTTCAACTCCACCTATTTACTCCTCTTCTTGGGGTGCTAGAACCCTGAGTAATTCCCTGAACTGTTGTACTTTCTCTCCAGTCAACTTCCAGGTTTTCAGCCTGGTCTCTGTTGACCTTCGAGCTTTCTCTGACCACTGCTTGCAGCTGATTGTGGCAACTAGTGGTTTATGCTATGGGCTGACTGTTTCGCTGGGGATGACTTTGCATTCATGGATTCTGCCCCAGTGCCTTTTTCTTACTATGAGGAAGTCTGCCCGAGTTGCATGTTGAGTACTCTTGTATGTGATCTTGTGACTGTCTTTCTGAACCATGTGTTGGCTACTATCAAGCCATTTGCCAGAGAGAAGTCTAGAATGGCTTCTCCTTCTTTATTCCTGTTGCCCCACCCATGTGGACCCAGGCAGTCCTCATATCCTGTTCTGTCTGTCCCGATATGTGCATTCAAGTCACCCATTATCAACACCAACTCATGTTATCCTGGTTTATCTAGTAGGTCCTGCAACTGCTGTCTGAATGCACTCTTTTCCTCACTATCACAACCCTGTTGTGGGGCATAGGCTGAGATTATGAATACTGCCCTATCATTACACTGGAGTCTGACTGCCATGAGTCTGTCATTAATTCTGATGATATCCCTTACTGCCTTCTGAAGCCTCTCTCACCACAATTCCTACACCATTTCTAGCCTGCCCTCCACCTGAGTAGAAGACTCTGGATCCCAAGCCAAGTGGCTTTGCTGCACTGCCTTCCATCTCATCTCCTGGGTGCACAGGCTGTCCAGCCTCCTCCATATCATCCACTTCCAAGCTGCGTCCTGTCAGTGAACCTACATTAAGCGTATCAATTCTGAGTTCACTTTTGGCAGGTTGGTTGGGTTTGTGTCCAGTTTTGCTCAACAGAGCTACCCCAGAGAACCCAGGTTGGGCAACTAGACACCGGCCAGCCAGTAGCTTATTGACCCAGGGCTGCTGGGCTTTATGGCAGGCACACACTGGCCAATAGGTGCACATATACCCCTCCCAACATTAGCACAGGTCCCTGGTGTGGGTCAGCGTAGGTCGGGTCCTCATCCCACTTATCACCGGTAACTATCCATGCCCATTTTTGGCAACATTAGTCAACATGACCGAATCACCTAGAGCCATATTTTACACTGTTGAGTGGCTAGCCCTGCCATGGCGCACAGTCTGTGATCTGTGTTCTCCTATCTTGATACTGCTTATCAAACACTATGAACACCCTGATTCGTATGATTCCAGTGTGCCGACAGAACCTGATATGGTGCCTAAAATCACCCAATTTTCTCTCTCTCTCTCTAGGACAACCATTTATCCTTCCCACTCCAACAACAGTCACCAGGGATGCTGCTATTCTGGGGTTAGGTGCATTATGAGGAGAGAATGGTTCAAGGAACCTGGACAGACTTAGAGGCCAGTCTTCAGATCAGCATTCTGAAGATGAGGGCAATTTTAGCAATCAGGTCCTTCAGGACTATCTTTCTTCTGGGGTGATCACCATTCACTCAAGCAATATGCCAGTGGCATGGTGTATTAACAAGCAGGGAGGAACCAAATCTTATTCCCTCTGCAGAGAGACTATGGAGGTGTGCCAGTGGGCAATAACTTCACAGTGCTTTCTCATAGCAATGCATATTCTGAGAAGAGTCAGCTGCCTAACAGACAGGCTCAGCAGATCCATTCTAATTCCTCATGAGTGGTCTCTCAATCCTTTAGTTACACAACTTCTGTTCCACTGTTAAGACTTGCCTTGCTGTAGTCATTCTGCTTCTCTGTCAAATGCCAAATGCAGCAGCTTCTTTGCCCTGATCCCATAAAAAGGAACGGTCACCAAGGGATGCTGCGGATATTTCTCTGCCTTACCTCCCTTTTCTGTTAACCACATTTGTACAAAAAAACTCTGTGCAAAACTGCAGTGATTCTCATTGAACCATTCTGGTCAAGGCAGATCTGGTTCCTCTTACTATCCTCAACCCATGAAGCAACCATGGCTTCTTGAACCTTAGCTAAATATATCATTCTATCCCATCAGCAAACCTCACGCAGACATCCATTCCCTCAAACTAACCACATTTTTTAAAATTCCAGTAATGGCCTCTGATCCCACCCCTCCCCAAAGAGTGGTTCAGATGCTATCAGCTTCTCAGAAAAACTACACTCGCAAGATTTACAAAAAACAATGGAAATGTTTCTCCATGTAGGCATCCAACCAAGGAACTAGAACCAGTCTCTATTCCATTTCCATCAGTCTTACATTTTCTCTCATTATTTGATGCTGGCTCCAAGTGTTCCACAGTTAAAGTTCATTTGGCAATTATCTCAGATTTTCATACTGGGTTCCCATGTTCCTCACTTACAAGACATAAATTATGCAAAGCCTTTCTAATGCTGGTGGGAACACACACAGCACCTTCATGATGATGATTCACCCAATCAGGCTTTAGCCTTTTTCCTAAACTTAAAGAAAGTGGGAGAGAGAGTGCTTAGCCAGGATTTCAACAGGCAGAACACACAGGTAGGAAGCTGGTATTTTGTTAAAGTTCAGACATTACAGATAGAAAATCCGTATATGAACCAGAGAAAAGTTAGCAGCATTGTAACAATAGCTGTAAGCAGATGTTTAATTTGTAGTAGTTGACCACAATGCATAGAGCTATTTTAGTTTAACCACTAATATTGGACAGTCTGTTGCCCATTCTTAAATTGATTATATACTTGTTCAGTTTTCTTATGAGTGCTTTAACATTTTTTGTGTGTATGTATTTCCTAGTTGACATTAGCTGTACTAAGTGGCACCTCGGGATAACATCAGGATTATGCCTCCACAGTTCTAGTAAGAGCCGTAGTCATTGGGCTTTTTCATGCTGGGAAGGGCAAGGGGGTGGGCATGTGGATGTGCACCATCAAGACATTTTATTGTTTGTGGTTGGTATGCAAACTACCCATTTCTACTGAAGTGCTGTGGTAATGCACAGTTTTTTTATCACTGTAATCTGTAGAAAAAAATGGGTATTTGCCACTTTTTGTCTGGCTTGTTTACAGTTCACACATAGTGAGTGGAAATGGTCTCATTTCTCCTTGTAGGTTAGTGCCTCAGCCAAGCCGCACCTGATTACACAGTGCATATTAATTGTGGCATTTGGCTGAGTGTATTTATTGTCTTGCTTTTTCTAACGAGGTATGTGAAGTTGTTCTATCTCACCGTTCTTTCTTTACTGATGGGTTTGGAGTTGATCCTCGGCTCTGACCCGGCCAACTGCAAAAGCTCAAGGTCTTCATCCAGCTCGAGGCTAACTCCCTATCCCATGATACACCCTGATCTTCTCTCGGATCTCGTTTGCCGCTGCAACTAGATCGGATGTTCAACAGCTCTGACCAGTGAAAAACTTTTCTTCTTGAATATTATAATTATAGTTTTAGTAAAAAATTAATAATTTAATATTAATATTGTAGTTAGAGCTTGTAGCTTCTTCTTATAGTTAGTTTTAGATTCAATAATTAGCTTTTAAGGCCGTTTTTTTGTAGTTAGGCCTTCTGTTTTCCCTATCTCTGTGGAATTAGTATAGTTGGTGTGTTTAAGAGAAATTAGTGGCTGCGTTTTTTATTAGGCCCTTTATTGTGTGTTAGCTCTTTCTTAGATGTGTGTATATATATATATATATATATATATGTATGTATGTATGTATATATGTATATATATATATATATATATATATATATATATATATATATATATATATATATATGTATGTATGTATGTATATATGTATATAGTCTAACATAGTTAGTGTGCTTAGTTTTAGCCCGTATTTTTTCATAGGGCACAGAGTTTCTTCCCTTTTAGTGTGTGTGTTTAGCCCTTCTTTTTTACAGGGCGAATACTTACCTTTACTTCCTGTTTAGTGAAGTTAGTGGCCGTTTTTTTTTTTTTTAAGCTATTGGGTTTCTATTTCTTATTAGTGTTAGTATAGTGTGTGTGGTGTGTTAGAGTGCAATTGTAGCTTTTTTTTCCCCACAGGGCACATGTATAACCTTTATGTGTACTGATTTGTTTAAGATTTGAGTAGTTGTGGTGTGAATATTGTTTTTGCTGTTGTGGAAGATGTCACATCAGGAAAAAGAGCCAAATCTGGCTTCAAGAAGTGCCCTAGATATGGGCAAAAGATGTCCATTACTGATGGACACATTGAATGTGTTTACTGCTTGGGTGAGGTTCACCTGCAAGAAAGTTGCTTTGTATGCCACTCTTTTAGCTCAAACGTGTTGCATGAGAGGAAGAGAAAGTTGATGGCTAAAGGTTTGCTTAAATCATCATTTCAGGAATCGTTGGATAAGCCAGAAAAACACTCAAAGATGACAAAGCCATCAAAATCTCCATCTACATCAAAGTCAGCTTCCAGTAAAGCATCGACATCGGTTCCACAGCCTTTGGAACCGACTGTCATTATGGTTTGGAGCCAGTCCCAGACCTTGGAGCCGGTATCTCCAACCTTAGTCTCCTATACTAGAATCTGTGGCCTCGTCACATTCCTCTCGGGCCTCAAGTAGACTATTTGATCTGGATGTGCACCGTGTGGTGAAGAAGCTCATACAGATACTGGCACTAGTAAACATTTTATCGGCACTGATCCAGGAGGCTTCGGAGTCGATCTTAGTTCCTTCTACATCTTCTGTTCCTCCTCCAACTCACATGGATGTTTCGGAGCCGGAGAGCACGGAACTGACGATAGTGGACCCTTCAGGTTTGACAGCTTCTATAGGTTTTTTGGCCCCTACTGCCCTGATACCCTCTGCGCTGACTGAGGAATCTCAGGGCTGACATTCACTGGTTGGGTCCTGGGAGGATAGTCAGACCGACTTATCAGTGCCTACTTTACCTCTCGGGGCTTCAGCTCAAGTGAGCTTAGCCCCGACCTCTGGCTCGGAACCCTCTGTACCAGCGCAGACGATTTCCATCAGTTCTTCGGATCTGAGGGACTCTTCCCGTCAGGACCGAGGGGCCTTCGAAGCTACGAGGAGGGGTTTGTCCGCCCCAACAACGACTCCATCAGTTCGAACAGCTCCCTCCCTGAAAGCACCAGTGTCTGCCTCTTCATCACATGCTCCTTTGAAGCATAGAGATCCTGAGCATCAGGAAGCTTCATTGGTTGAGCCATGTTATTCCGAGACCTCTCCAGAAGCACCCACTTAGGAGGAGAGTCCACAAGAGGGAGCATTTGGACTCTCCACAGGAGAGTCACTTCAGATACTGACGTGGATGAGTCAGGAGGGTCCCCATGGTCCCCTTCGGAAGATATCTTAGAGATTCTTGAACAGAGGGGTGGCTGGAAATCCCTTAACCCTTCTGATGATGAGTCAGTTCTCCTGAAGACTTTCGGATCTCAACCCTCCACCTCTTGGGTGTCACACCCTTCGATGAGTTGCTGGAATTGCTTACTCAAAGGGTGTGGGAGTCCCCAGACACCACAGAGCCTGTCCCTAGGAGGCCCAACAAATTTATTACCAACCCACAAGGCAGACTTACCTTACCAAAGGAGTACCGGTTGATGCTATGGTGGTGGCGGCAGACACCAAGAAGTAATTATCTGAGACTTCATCTGTTCATCCTCCTAATAGGGAATCTAGGATTATGGGCAGATATGGGAAGCATATGTTCAGTTCAGTGGCCTTCTTTCTTTGATCCCTGAACTACCTCACACATTTTACCAGGTTACAAAGGGATCTCCTGAATGAGCTAGGAGATACCCTACAGGGTTCAGAAGCTGCGGGAGTTTCGGACAAGGTAACTTCTCAGCTCTCCACTCTTAATTCGATAATGAACTCTTCCATGCATCTGTTGTCTTATGCAGCTGATGGTAAGAGCAGGGCAGCGGGTACAGGAATCGCTCTCAGGAGACATTCCTGGATGAGCTTATATTCCTTTGCAGAACCCTTTAAGTCTTCCTTCATTAATACCCCCTTTGACAGTTCGTCCCTTTTCGGACCTAAGGTTAAGGAAATTCTTAACAGGAGTGAGAAAGACGGAAAGACCTTGTCTGCCATTGGTGTATGTTTTTCTACCCCGAACAGACCCTACCCCAAAGGGTGGGGATGTGGAAAGATATAGTTCCATAAGTCTCAAGGATCTTTCCAAAACACTTGTGGTGACACCCCCTCTAGAGGCAGAGGAGAGGGTAATAATGGAAGAAGCCTTCCACGCGGCATGGGGTTCCACAGAACCAAGGTGACAGAGAGCAGATATTTGGTAAGCCCTATCAGCCCTCTTGAGAGGAGGCCCGACTCTCCATCTCTGGAGGCAGTCGGGGGGCGCCTATCTTTGTACCTAGATGCCTGGCTAAAAATAAAAAAAGAGAGCTGGGTACAAAGCATAATATCCAGAGGATACTCTATTCCCTTTGCCACCCCACCCCTTCTAGTAAAGAAAATCCCAGACGTTCCACCCAGTCACATGGACCTAGCTGTCTTAGAGTCATCCAGCCAGTCCCAGCAGACCAAAGAGGACCCGGAACTTACTCAAGGTTCTTTTTAGTTCCAAAGAAAACAGGGGACTGGAGACCTATTCTGGACCTAAACAGACTAAACAAATCAGTGAAAAAGTTTCGGATGGTCACACTTCAGTCAATACTTCCCTTTCTGGGAATTGGATGTGCTCTATAGATCTTCAGGATGTGTACTACCACATAAAGATGGACAGACCATCCAGGGATCATCTACGCTTCTGGCTAGGAGCCAGCCATTATCAATTTCGTGTTCTGCCCTTTGGTCTCACTACAGCCCCCAGAGTGTTCACCAAATGTATGGCTGTAGTCATCGCTCACTTGAGACGGTTGGGATTCCAGGTGTTTCCTTATCTAGATGACTGGCTCCTCACTGCCACCACCAAGCATCAATTCATTCAAGTGAAGGACACAACCTTACACCTATGCAGTCAATTGGGGATTGCCATCAACTCAGAAAAATCTGCCTTATCAACATTGCAACAGACTGTCTTCATAGGAGCAAAACTAAACACAGTTTCTATGACATTAAGTCTACCTCCAAAAAGAATTTCTCTCTTACGAGAACAAGTATCGGACCTGCTTCTGAGAAAAAAAGCTCCAGTCTCAATGGTACTCAAATTACTAGGATCAATGGCAGCAGCAATCATTGCCATTCCCCTCGCACAAATGCATATGCAAATTCTACAATGGCTCCTATTCTTTCAATGGTCATTTCAGGAACCAATGTCACATCAAATTGTCATAACAAATGCGTGCAAGAAGGACCTTCAGTGGTGGCTGATGTCTCAGCATGCATCTCAGGGACATCCATTCGTTCTACCCAATCCCATAGCCACGGTGACCATGGACGCTTCCTTGAATGGGTGGTGAGGGCTTTTTCAGGGAAGAACAGCCCAAGGCACGTGGAAGAAACACAAGGCTCATCTGCATATAAATGTCCTGGAGATGAGAGGGTACTTCTAGCGTTGCAGTCCTTTCAAGACTCTCTACCTCTGGGAACAATTGCTATTCAGACGGACAACATGTCAGTAGTCTGGTACATCAACAAACAAGGAGGAACCAAATCTTACTCCCCATGTCAAGAGGCCATGAGAGTATGGCAGTGGGAAATCTTCTCCCAGTGCTTTCTGTTAGTAACGCACATCCCGGGGAAATCCAGTGTGATAGCAGACAAGCTGAGCAGGGCAATCTTACTGCCTCACGAGTGGTCCCTGAAGCAACAAGTAGTGGAAAGGATTTTCCGCAGGTGGGGCCAGCCTTGCTGCGATCTCTTTGCCACCCCAACAAACATGAAATGCCACAGCTACTTTCCCCTAACCCCCCAACCGGGGGAAGCCCCAAGGGATGCACTGGTGCACAGTTGGCCCCTGGGTCTCCTTTATGCATTTCTCCCTTGCCTCTGATTCCCAAGGTATTACAGAAAGCAAAACTTCTGGGAAGGACCATGATATTAATAGCCCCTTACTGGCCTTGGCAAATTTGATTTCCCTTCCTCCAGCCTCATCTTTTGGAAGAACCCTGGATCCTGGACCCAGTTCCAGATCTGTTGACCCATTCGTCGGGGGCTCTTCACCCTTCCCTTCATTCCCTAAAGCTGACAGCTTGGCTGCTCCAATTCTCTCAATAGTCAGGATTTACAACCTCTCAGCTGAGGCCCAGCATATTATAACATCCTCTCATAGATCATCTACTGAAAAGTTATATCTTAGCAAATGGAAGAGATTTTCTTTATGGGCTTCTCAGAATGATGTTGATCCTTATTTAGCTCCGATCTCATCTATATTGGAATTCCTAACTAAACTTTTCAACAAAGGAGTGGCCGCAGCTGCCATTAGAGTTCAATTAGCAGCAATATCAAACTTTCATTTTGGTTTCCAAGGCTCTTATGTCATGTCGCATGAACTTGCCAAAGCCTTTCTTAAAGGTGCAATTCATTTGAGGCCTCCAGTCAGAGCTTCAGTCATGCCATGGAATCTAAATTTTATTCTATCCAGAATCATACGACTCCTTTTGAACTAGTCTCATCCTGTTCTTTGAAATTCCTTTCATGGAATACTATTTTTCTGATAGCCATTACTTCTGCTCGACGGATTTCTGAGCTGCAAGCCTTAACCATCAAACCTCCTTATCTGATTTTCCATAATGACAGAGTTTCGCTCAGAACTAATCCATCCTTTTTACCAAAAGTTTGTTCAGAGGCAAATCTTAACCAATCTATTGAGTTGCCAGTTTTCTTTCCCCAGTACACAAATAGGATGAAACAAATGCTGCACAAACTTGATGTTCATAGACCACTACGATTTTACCTAGACAGAACGAAACAATTCAGGTCAACAGATCAACTTTTTGTTTTCTTTTCAGTCAAAGAAGAGTGGCTCAATGACAAAAGTAACCTTGTCAAGATGGCTATCAGATTGCATTTCCTTCATTTATAATTCACAAAATGCCCCAATGCAACTAAAAGTAAAGGCCCAGTCTATTAGAGCTGTTTCAACCTCATTAGCTTTTTCTGCGAGGTTATCATTTGACTCTATTTGTACAGCAGCTACCTGGTCAACACCTCATACCTTTATCACGCATTACAAAGTAGACAAGGCCTCCAGGGACAGGACCTCTTTGGTTCTACAGTTCTGAAGAATATACTCCCATGAACCATCCGAGAAGATGGTGCACACGCTACCCATCAGTAAAGAATGAACGTTGAGATAGAACAACTTCACATAAGGAAGTTATGTACTCACCATAATGTTCCATGTGAGTTCATCTCGCCTTCATTCTTACGTCCCACCCTCCAACCCAGTCCAGTCTACTTGAGGTCCATATAGAGTGCTTTGTCTCTTATCTAACTCTTTGAGTGGCACATTTATACTACTAAGTAATCACACAGCAAACAAGATCTGAGGGAAGATCAGGGTGCATCATGGCATAGGGAGTTAGCCTCGAGCTGGTTGAAGACCTTGAACTTTTGCAGTTGGCTGAGTCTGAGCCGAGGATTGGCTCCAAACCCATCAGTAAAGAATGAAGGTGAGATGAACAACTCGCATGGAACATTATGGTGAGTACATAACTTCTTTATTTCACTCTGTGCCTCTGAACTTCATAAGGATAAAATAAAAAAACATGTTTATAATGACTTTGGAAAAGTCCTGTGGATAAACTTCAGATGTGTCAGAGAATGAATATGTTGACTTGAAATACAAATGACTGGAAAGGGTTTTACATTTCATCTATAACAAAGGATGGTGCATTATAAGAATATCCCCGGAGTAGACATGCCCACACAGAAGTCTACACTGAATTCTTGTAATATCAAGCATGTTGATGTGTGACTTTAGAGTAACCATAGGTAGAGGCATTCTAATCATTCATTAGAAACCCTTTCTGTAAGTATTTAATGTATATTAGAATGCCTATTGTCCATCTTTCAATCCGTGAAAGAACAAAAGACATCTTTCTACTCAGACTGTAGAAGTATTATATTAGTTTAAAGGTAAGCATTTGCTAATGCTGAACATTGGCTGCACTAGAATTGTATTAGCGCATAAGTGGTTAAAGATGTGTCAAAATACTGTATGTTGCTTCCCTTTGATTTTTTCAGTAGGTTGTGGATAGTGTGAAATAGGCCATTATAGGTATGTATTCCCATTTGTGTACAAATATTTTGAATTCCTGATCTTTGTATTGTAGATCATAGCCAGATACAAAAATGCCAGATATCTAGTCTTGAAAATGGTAGACTTCAATGTCCTAATCACAGTTGAACATGTTGTCTACCAGTCTGAATATTTTAGGAACTTAAAGCAATAATCTGCAGCACGTGATATTCTTGGCTTATTTGAAGTGACACAAATCTGTCTCTGTGCTGCTCCAAGGACATTGTGGCGCTGGTTAAAGCTCTCCTTTCTTTCTTTAGATTCTTTACATTCCAGGTGGCACAATTCTGTGCACGTATTTCTGTTTCAGGTGGCATTCCTGGCCATTGAAGTAAATGGCTTGCTGGTTCTTCGCATTTTACTGTTTGCAGATATAAGTCATGTAGCCTTTCAAGTGTATATCTTAGTTTATTAGGAACTGTTATTTTGCCAGCCTTGAGCATTAAGCCCTTGAGACAACTTTATTCTTCCATGAATACAACTGAATTTCTTTCCTATCTATTATTTCTTTAAGATGTTCTTTTACTGGATAAGAAGGTAGGAAAAATGCTGGGAAATGCACCACCGATTATCTAGAACCCTGTGGCTTTGACCCTCTGCTTAATTCAGTTGTTTACTCCACAGTTCACAACAACCATGTGATGATACTCCACAGTGACTTTCATGTAATATTTTAGACCTTGTTTGCAAACTGTACATTTGCTGCAACTAGCCAAAGTTCAGTTAGGATTGGGCACTGTAAGATCCAGATGGGAGATCAGATTGGGTGTCTTGTGTCAGCTCACCCATTGTGGGTGGGAGGTTGAATTGTGTGAGAAGGTTGCTCAAGCACATTTTGGAGGTTAAACCACTTTGTGCTTCTGATTTCCACTGAGGGTATTGGGGGCAGGGCTTTTTTGAATTACATGTTGAGGTGTGGACAGTTGTACCACAAGTCCCTAGCATGTCTACCCCTCCCATGCTACTGGCATGTGTGGGATGGACAAATGCTGATAAGACACAACAAAAAATACCTGATGGATGCTTAGACGTAGTATTCCCATTATCGTCTCTTACACCATGGGAAAGAATGGTCTGGAGACAGCTGTCACCCTGTAGGAAGCAAGCAGGCTGTACTGATCATGGGAAGGCTGATGATTGCCTGGCACTGGGGACCAAAAAATAATAAATAGCCAAGTGCCCCCTCCACAAGAAAAGTCTGTAGGTTAATATCTTAGAGCAACAGAGGGTCAGATTTTGTCTGCCATATAAAAGAGTGGTAGAAGTATTTTGTTATGCTTTTTTCGTGTATCCTATTTATCAGCATCTTTATGATTATCACTGCATTTGGCATATATTTTAACCTCTGTGCTCTTGTACAGTATAGTAGTTTTCCCACGTAGGTATATTGCTGATTATGTAAAACTCACTGCTCAACCTAACTCTGCATTTTCGCTATGTATACACCTTTAACAGATTTTTAGTGTATTCTGTTTTCAGAAGTTAAGTCATACTTCATACATCACCAGTTGGTTTAGATATCTTGTGTACTGCGCACAGATTAACTAGGGACCTCAGTAAATGATCACAGGTTTGGACAGTGGGAATTGTGAATGTGGTAGCAGTCATTTCACTAACCTATGCAAAATTAGTCTCTCCTGCCTAGGAGAGATCATCTTTCCCATTTAAAATCATCTTCACGGTCAAATAGTAAACGTTCACTGCTTTTTCATATTTTTCATGAGAATGGGCAGTAGAAATGATTGCTAAAACCCTCTGATGGAAGCATTGAAAATCAGTAATTTAACCTGGTAAATGTCCAAGGCAGTTTTCAGTATTAAGGATGAGAACATTACTTTTTTTTTGCATTCCTTAAAATGTTTCTTAGCATTTTTTGGACAAGAAAATTCATGTCATCATAACTGCAAGACTATATTTGCATTGTCTTGTCAATATCTTAATGGTTATTCACCTTCTGGTTGCTATATGAGCAGCTGTCTCCCATTTTTATGTGAAAGCTTGCATTTCTTTATGCTATAGGTTTCAGCTGTACTCTGTTAAGATTGTTGGAGTTTGTGTTATAACTCAGAAATTTAGCTCTGGCATTACAAGTGAGATTGTGGCTGCATTAATGGCTTCTACTGCCTGTCACACAAAAGCCTGTGCACAAGAATATCCTGTTTGTTCACTTTTAATTCCAGCTGTTGTAGAATTAATTCCAAACAGGATGTCTTGAGTATATACCGTTGAACAGTGATTGTGCATTAGTGTTTCTAATGTTTACCTCGGAAATGCAGCCATATCAGTAGATGTGCCTCCCTAGGTGAAACTACTGTTTAATTATTACACTGCATTGCTGATAGCAGAACATTTTTAGTAGTACTATGCAGCACAGCTGTTAATGTGATGTTCTTCATCTCACATTGCTGCAGTCATAACCTGTGGGGGTAGTCCGCTGTCCTCGGTCGGCCCGAATACCAAAGTGTTAGGCTGGCGTCGGTCATGGTCGCTCAAATCTGACGTAAGTACGCCGTGGTACTAAAGTGCATGACCGACGCCATATCCTCAGTCTTTCTTGCCGCATGGTCCGAAGCAGAAGCAGCGTTTTGCAAGTGCCGTTCGGCGTCCTGAAATTTTCGTATTTCAAGTTTCAGACCGAAGACAAAGTTGGGCTAAGTACCCCGTTGGGGAATATTTTTGTTTTTTCTTGCCTCAGTTAAATCCGTATGTCAGAAAAAGTGAATAATTGTATTTCTTGTGGGAAACAGATACCTCATAGGGATTACCACTCTCTTTGTATTCCTTGCTTGGGGCCTGAGCACGACGTAGTCGGGTGTCGCTTTTGTGCTAGATTTAATAAGCGCACCATTAAACGTAGGTTAGATTGTGCTAGGCTTGTCTTCAGTAAGCGGTGTAATTACAATATGCCGTCGGATCCTCCGACGCCCGCTACCGCTAAGAAGTGTAAGGAAAAATCGTTAAAGTCCAAGCAGGATGAGTCGTCCATTACGGACGCCGGTTCTTTAGAAACTACGGTGGAATCTGTGGATCCGGCCGAGGTTTCAGTTGAGTCTCAGGGGGAGCCTTTAGTTTTGCAGGATGTGACCTCTCAGGAGTTGGGTCAGGCTGAGGGGGCCTCTCAGGTCACTGTAGTCCCTTCTTTGCATAAGGTGGTTAGGCCTTCTACTTCTGTCTCTAAGGTTCCTTCCAAGGTCAGGCCTGGTTTGTCTTCCTCTGGCGTCAGCCCTAGTTCTGCGGGTTCTGTACCTAAGAAGCATATGAAAATGGCAGAAGATTTAATTACCTTAATCAGGGGTTCTTTGCCCCCTCCAGATAAGAGGCCTAGGGTGGAGCCAGAGGGGGAAGGATTGGAGCATTCCTCAGATTATTCGGAGTCTTCGGCTGAAGACATTCAGGATTTTCCTCCTTATTCTGATTCAGATGCAGAGGATTCTTGTCCTTCTGCTTCCCCACCTGAGGGTTTTTCTTTTTCTGAAACCCTGCATTCCATGAGAGAGCATTTTAAGTGGGAAGGTCAGGATTTCTCAGATTCTAGAAAGAGGCTTAGGGAATTTTTGTTTTTACCACAGCACAGGCCCTTGGCTATACCCCCCTGTTTTGGATGTTGTTCAGGATGTTTTCTCGGAAGCTTCCCTTAATCCTGATTCTTTGCCTCCAGCCCCGGTCAAGCCAGACAGGTATTACAGAGTGCCTGAGGCTCATAAATATTTGTATAAGAGCCCGAGAGCAGACCCGGAAACTATTAGCCAGGGTCCTAAGGGTGTCAGGGCTTCTGTTGTAAAGAATCCAGTTCCAATGGATAAAGACTCTAGAGCTTTGGATAGGTGGGGTAAAAAAGTGTATACCTCTTCCACTCTAGCAATGAGGGCTTTGAATTGTCAGTTTCATATGCTGAAGTACCAGAATTTTCTCCTAAGTCAGTTGAAATCTAAGGTGGATGCTCTGGCAGAGGGCATTGAGTGTAAGGAATTGCAGGATTTAGTTCATGCCTCTGATCAGGTGGGTAAGCATTCTTTGCAGTGTGGTTTCGATGCTCTTCAGGCCTCTTCCAGGGTGGCTGCCACTGGATCAGTTCTTCGTAGGCACGCCTGGCTTAAGGATCAGAATTTGTCAGAGCATGTTAAAGCTCGAATTTTGGATGCTCCCCTTCAGTCTGACGTTCTGTTTGGTTCACCTGTGGAGTCAGTTTTGAAGAAAATGGAAGACAAAGCTAAGTCTATGCAAACAGTTAAAGATTTTCTACAGGTGCAGCCCCCTAAGTTTAGCAGAAATTGGCCTACTAAGGGATGGGCTTATCCTTCTTCTGATTTACAGTCTAGGGGCAGATCTAGGCGTGGTAGGGGCAGAGCTCAGGCTCAAGGTTCTTTTAGGCCTAGGACGTGGAGTTCCCCTGCACAATCTTCTGGGGAGGGCAGGGGCCAGCCTTTTCGTAAACAGACCCAATGACCTGTATCTCCAGCTGCCAGATCCCTCCTGTCTGGCAGCTCCTCTGGGAGGAAAGTTGGCACTCTTCAGGCAAAATTGGCTTTTAGTCACTCAGGACAAATGGGTGTTGGACATTATAGGTCGAGGCTACAAGTTTTACTTTCACACCTTGCCTCCTTTCAAAGGCATGCCAGACGTTCCTTCTCAGCAAAAGGTGGAGGTTCACAAACAGATTTCTTTACTTCTAAAAATGGGGGCTATTCCAGAGGTCCCTCCGTCAGAAGTAGGCCTAGGATTTTATTCTCGCCTGTTTCTTGTACCAAAGAAGGGAAACACTTGGAGTCCAATTCTGGATTTGTCTATTCTCAACACATACCTGGACATCCCAAAATTCAAGATGTTAACTTTGCAACAACTTCTGCCTCTTTTGGGCAAGGATCACTGGATGGTAACTCTGGATCTCAAAGAGGCTTATCTTCACATTCCTATCAGGCCCAGTTGCAGGAGGTTCCTGCGCTTTCGGGCTGGGACTTTACATTATCAGTTCTCTGCATTGCCCTTTGGCTTATCTACTGCGCCCGGGGTGTTCACAAAGGTCCTGGCTCCGGTAATAGCCTTCTTAAGGTTAAGGGGAATACAAATTTATCCTTATTTGGACGATTGCCTGATTCTGGCTCAAGACAAAGTAAAGCTACTTCACCATCTACAGTATGTTATGGCAGTGTTAAGGTGCCTAGGGTATTCTGTGAACGAAACAAAGTCCAGTCTAGTACCCTCTCAGGACATGTGCTTTCTGGGTGTGAGACTGAATACAGCCTCTCAGATGGCATTTTTGACCCCGGACAAACAAAGAAATTTTACCCTTTACTTTCAACAATTGGCTCTACGGTCCAGGCTGACTGCAAGGACAGTCCTTCAAGCCTTGGGGTTCATGGCATCTTGTATTCTAGTGCTTCCCAATGCCAAACTGCATATGAGGAAGCTACAATGGTATCTCAAAAGCGTATGGACTCAGCACTGCCACGATTTGGACACTGTCATTCAGATGATACCTTGCATCCAAAGGGAATTTTTGTGGTGGGCTCAGGAATGTTATCTAAACAAGGGACTCTCTGTGACCCGACCAGAGGCGAGTCGGATCTTAACGACAGATGCCTCAGACATGGCTTGGGGAGCACACTTCAAAGGAAAATGGGTTCAAGACACGTGGCCTGCCAGACTTCAGCATTTGCATATCAACATGAAGGAGATGTTAGCAGCCCAATTTGCACTGATGGCTTTCAAGGATTTACTTCGCCCAGGACAAGTGTTGATTCAGACAGACAACACAACAGTCATGTGGTACATCAACAAGCACCCATTCATACCCTCTTTGCAGACAAGCTATGATTTTATGGGAGACTGCTCTCTTTTTGCACCTCACCCTTCAGGCAAGGTTTCTGCCAGGAGCACAGAACTCCTTAGCAGATGTTTTGAGCAGACAGATGGTGGATCCCCACGAGTGGAAATTGGATCCTCATGTCTTTCAACAGTTGACGGTGGCATGGGGGACTCCAGACATAGATCTGTTCGCTTCTCCACTGAATTACCAACTGCCAAAATTTTGCACAAAGCTGTTTCACCCAAAAGCTTGGAAAATGGTTGCTCTATCATTCAGTTGGAACAACCTTCACGTTTATGCCTTTCCTCCTCTGCCTCTCCTTCCCAAGGTGCTCCTAAAGGTCAGGCAGGACAAGCCTTGCATGATTCTGATAGCTCCAGATTGGCCACGGCAGCACTGGTACCTTCTGCTCAGGACTTTAGTACGGGAGCCTCCTTGGCCTTTGCCATTAATTCCACACCTTTTGTCCCAGGCAAGCAATCATTTCCGCAATGTCAGGATTCAGTCCCTGCATCTGACAGCCTGGCGTATTCTGTTTTAGACCCTGGGGGTCGAGCTTCCTCAACAAGTTTTGAAGGTCATTTTGTAGGCCATACGGCCTAGTACAAGGAAAGTTTATGCTGATAAATGGAGGAGATTTTTTCTTTGGAGCAGAACAAAGAGCTTTGATGTTTCAGTGCCTAATTTGAGTGTTTCACTTCAGTATCTTACAGAATTATTAGACAAGGGTTTGTCTTTCTCCTCTGTAAAAGTTCATGCTGCAGCCATTTCTGCTCACTATGACTGTGACCCACCATTATTCTCTCACCCTTTGTTCAAGCAATTTCTTAGAGGGGCAAAGAACATAAGACCCCCATGTAGAGCTCCTACTCCTTCCTGGGATCTCAATTTTGTGTTGGAAAAGCTCACTTTACCTCCTTTTGAACCTGCAGCTACTTCAGAGTTGAAGTTTTTGTCTTGGAAGACTGCTTTTTTGTTGGCCATTACGTCTGCTAGAAGGGTATCTGAATTACAGGCTCTAATGGCAGTTGAACCCTTCCTGATATTTCATAAGGATAGGGTCTCACTACGTACTAATCCTACTTTTATGCCTAAAGTTGTTTCTAATGTGGCCTTAAACCAATCTATTCATCTGCCTACATTTTATGCTGATCCCCAAAATAAGGGGGAGAAAATTTTGCATTCTTTGGACATTCACAGGCAGTTACGTTACTATTTGAGCAGAACTAAAGGGTTCAGGCAGTCCCAACAGTTATTCATTTCTTTTGCCTTGGGATCTCAAGGAAAACCTGTTTCAAAACAAACTATTTCTAAGTGGATTGGCCATTGCATTGCTTTCTGTTATTCTCATCATGGTAAGGAGGTTCCGGCTGGAATCAGACCTCATTCCACTAGGGCTACTGCCACTTCTACTGCTTTTTAAGGGAGTAGCTACTAAAGATATTTTGGAGGCAGCTACCTGGAGTTCTGTGCACACTTTTTCTAAACATTACCATCTTCCTCTTTATTCTAAATCTAGGGCTGGGTTTGCCACTGCAGTTTTACAGGGCATGTTAGCAGCTCCTAATGCTATCTGATTTTACCAACCTCCCTTTACCTTTGCTTTGGGATTCTACCCACAGGTTATGACTGCAGCAATGTGAGATGAAGAACATAGTACAGTTTTGTACCTACCATAAATGTAGATGTTCGAAGATCCACATTGCTGCAGTCTAATTTACCCTCCCTCCTTCCCCTCTGTAGTTTGGGGTGGCTGTGTGGTTTGTGGTGTATCTATTGTTGCTATTTTGGTGATTGGTTATTTTTCTATTTTTGGCTATGGCCTTTCTTTTTAAGGCCTTCTGACATCTGGGGCAAGAAAGACTGAGGATATGGCGTCGGTCATGCGCTTTAGTACCACGGCGTATTTACGTCAGATCTGAGCGACCATGACCGACGCCAGCCTAACACTTTGGTATTCGGGCCGACCGAGGACAGCGGACTACCCCCACAGGTTATGACTGCAGCAATGTGGATCTTCGAACATCTACATTTATGGTAGGTACAAAACTGTACTTTTACATACTTGTGTGTGTGCACATCAAAGGTGCACCTGTATCCTTATGTTGCAGTTCTTTGTTGTGGGTTTACTTAAAAAAAAAAAAAAAAAAAAAAAAGGATTATGAGCGTCTCACCCATCATGACCTGCTTATTATGTGTTTGAAACATGAATGCCAGGAAATTCACCTCGGGAATTAAACATTGGCATCCATGTTGATTGGTGAGACAATCATAATTCTTTGCATAGAGATTTATCTGCTGTATGTACTACTAGATAAAAGGGAAAAAAATCGACGAGTGTTTTCCCATCTTTCTGAGCCATAAAACACTTAGCGAGAGCAGTCGAGAGGTATTGTAATGTAGTCTGTTACATTTGCACTTACTTCATACTGCTCCACCGTCGAGATTTACCACCAACGAGATTTTTACAGGACATCCAGATTATTGTTTTATAATTTTGGACTGTTCCTCATAAAATGTGGTTTTTGGATGAACCACCAAGGCTGACTTCACTAAATAATGATATACACATGAGTTTGTCTTCGCATTCTTGCGATTATGCAGGGGAACAGACATCCTGTTATTCCAGTAAGTTTTTCTATACATATATTTTATATATATATATATATATATATATATATATATATATATATATATATATTTTAATGTCTTTCGTCTTTTCCTGGTTAGGGGTTGCCACAGTAGAATGCCGGTCCTCTTATGATTAGCAGTAGATTTTTACGGTGCCGAGGTGCCAGTCCAACGCCCAACCTTCAACGAAGGCATACCTATTCACACACGCACCTTCCTGCATGTTTTTAAACATCACTCAACTGCAAGGAGGACATGCAGACTCCACACAGAAGGTGCTACATCCGAGAATTGAACCGGAGAACCTATATTTATATATATATATATATATATATATATACATACACACACACACACACACACACACACACACATATATATTTATATATATATATATATATATATATATATATACACACACACACACACATACATATATATCGACGTGTGTGTGTATGTATATGTATAGATATGTGTATATATATATATATATATATATATATATATATATATATATATACACACACACACAAGAAGTTAGGGACACGTTAAGGGTACAGACAACAGGAAGAAACAAATGGTTTGTTCTGCCACTGTCATCTACTAGTGAGTAGAGGAAGATTTTGCTGTCTAGCGTGGGACTCTCACGTTTTAAGTGCTCTGAATTATGTGGAATATGCTGCATTTAATGCACAGAGCTCACAAGGTGCTGCACTTCAGCATTATGAGTGTTGGCTCTGCTTTGCACATTCTGATTGGCTCATATACCACAAAAATAGACTATCATTATATGGGTAATATGAGCCAATCAGAGATCAACTACTGAGGCAAATTGAGCCAACCAGGAGAAGCAGAAAAATGAACGATTGGTAAGAGACTTCTGGGTGACAGTTTTTGTGCCACTGAGATGCGGGGAGCACTTTACTTTTCTTCGTGGATTTAAGGCAACAACAGCTTTTTCTTTAGGAGGGCAGCAATATTAGGATTCAGGAGGCTGCTGGCATGGATGATTATTTCAGCAGCTGGCAAACTTTTGGAGTCTGCAGCAGTTCAACTTCAAGCATGGATATTAGGATAGTGAAACACAGCAGAAGACCGGTGGAGAGTGGAGACTACAGTACAGTGTAGAAGCCAGTACTCGTAAAATGGCTTGCGATTTCTTCTCTGGGGAAGCATATCTTTTGGTGGTGTATTTTTGGTTTCAGGTAAGTGCCTAATTTTCAGACAAGGTCTTGCTAGACCAGTGGAGAAACAATAGGCAAATTTTTGTATATTTTTATAGTTTGTATTCTACAGATTATTGGAGTTCTCTGCTGTACATTTGGTGGGGTAGGCAGTCTGTCAGCTTAGTGTTTTTGTTAGAGGGTAGTGATATTCTAGCAGTTTTTTTCTATCTCCAGTGTTTGCACTGCCTGCAGGAAAGCAGAACAGTTTATTAACTTCAACTAGGAGCTCACATAATTAAAAAAAATATTGTTATTTAGCTGAGTAATGTGATTCAGTGTTATTTACCATGAATATCAGTTAAGGCTTTTGTGTATTGTAGTTTGTGTTGTAGAGGACAGGGGAATTCTCTGCTGTGCATTTAGTAGTGGTGGGGATTCTGGCAGCTTAAGTGTTTCATGTTTCTAGGGCTGCAGCTGGAGCTCTTCTTCCCCACTGTCTGTAGGAGGGCAGAACTGCTTACTAATATCTTCAACTAGAAGCTCACAGGAGAGCAAAAATGAGTTACTTTTTTACTTGCAAATAATTTTTGTGCATTAACATGATTCAGTATTTACTGTGAATATCTGTTAAAATTGCTTTAACACTGATTGTGCGACTGACCTTTTCAATATGGAACTTCAAGGAACATGGACATTTTAAGACACAAAGTGAGGAATTTTCCTTATAATGAAGTACACTTGAGAGGTATTGTTTTTTAAAAAAAAAAAAGTGAATTGCCTGGTGAAAAAAGTGCATAGGTTATAAGAGAATTGCAGAATTGCTTTCTGATTAAGTGCATGATTGTCATTTCTTTCGTACTTATTTATGGTAGTGTTTTTCTGATTATACAAAATATTTTTGAAGTCAGTTACACACTTTTTTTTTGTGTTTACGGTGTTTACTCTTGGTTTGTATATACTTTAACGTACTGATTTTGCTTAAAAGTCCACTTCAGCTTGGCACCGTGAAAATGGTGCGTTTCGCACAGTGAGAAAGTAGGGTCTTTTGCATTTTGCCTGTTTATCACACATCTTAAGAGGTTGTGACATATGGTGGGACCCAACCTTAAAAACTTTCATAGGGGGCTTAACGTTTAAGGTTGGGTCACACACCATTCTTGTGCTTAACTGGTTTGCCTTTTTCTGAATATCAGAGTGTAATCAGCACGCTGTATGTACTCCATAATGATTATCAGCACATTAAGTTATTAGCTGCCATAGCCATTTCTTTCTTAAGCCTATTATTCATGCTTGCTTCAGCTCTGTGTTGCTTCTTAACTCTGTTCTGTATTTCGGGTCACTTTTCCTGTAGAGAGAGGAAAAATATGAATTGCATTTCTTTTTTCTGGATGCCCATTATTTGTTGGGGAGTTGTATAGTTCCATCATTTGTCATTTGTACTATCTAATATGCTTGTTTCACATTAGTCTTCCTGTTATCAGTGTTTACAGAGTTTGAATGCCTTGTACTTTTCATTTTTTTTAACTAATACTGCAGTGACTTGAATAAAATGAGTGTAACACTCTATGTAAATGTTGCTGTTTCTTACAAGGATTTTTAGCAAAAAAATAATTGGTTTAGTCCTCAGTCTGTTATGCCTCCTGGCAGATTTACCCTGGCTGACTATATGCCTTGAATATAATATGGATGCATATAGCCTTGCCTAGTTCTATCATTTTTCTTTCTAGGTCATAAAGTAAATTAATTCACTTTTAAAGGAACCCTTCTTTTTTTTAGTATTGATCGATATATAAGACTTCTGCTTGTTAATGTGCAGTAGAGTAGCATAAAAAAATGCCAGCAGGTGGCAGTAGAGAGTAGCAAATGTTAAACTGCTCTTGTCGAAGTTTTCTCTTGGCACAATACATTTTTAGCACACAAGAGTTGCAGCCAGTCAATAAGGCTTTATTTTATTTTATTTATTTATTTTTTTATTTATTTACTGATTTATTGTAATGAGTAATGACACAGTATCCTTGTAAAACTAATAATTTCACTTAATTACTGGGGACTGCACCCAGAATTCTCATCCAAGTCATTATCTTGTCACAGTTCATTGGTTAAAATGTTCTGCCAATTGCACATCCATGGGAAGGGGGTGTTTGCATTTATCTGATGTGTTTCATACACTTTTGTAAAAGTTACAGCAACACTGTGATGGTATGCGATACAATTTCGCAAGAACTCATAAGACATTTCTTTATTTTTACTTGCAACATAATGGCCAAGACAGCAAACTATAGTGTACAGTACACCCTGTAGACGTAGATTTGACTACTGTAGCCACTACTTTGGATGCAGTATGACTCTGAACGAGTAATTTAACCAAGACTTGTGTTGTGGGTCATCCCTAAAATGGATAACTAGTTTGTTTGTCTTGCCTGTTTAAAAAAAAAAACAATGGTATCTTTATACATGCAGATTCCTTAGACAGTCTGGTGTTTTGGTTCACAGCTGTGTACAGTAAAAGAAGTATTTTTACCATAGCTGTAGCATAGTTGACTGACCTACCCTGATAAACAGATTAAAAAACAATAAAATAAATACTGCAGACAGCTACTTTAGAAGCTAGTAACGGCATGTCTCATTGCAGTTCCATTTCATTATTTTGCTAACAATTTTTTATTTCCTCCCACATCTTTTTTTTAGATCTGTTCCTAAGTAGTTCAGGCTGTCATGACCCCACAGATAGGGATACCTTTGTGCGTGGTCGATGTAAGAGTGTAATTCAACACTAAAGCTTTAGGTTTAGCTTCATTTATTTTGAAACCAGCCACTCTATGCCAGGAGGTCAACTTTCTAAACAAGGTTCTCGAATCCTTCTGTAGGTTAATGAGGTAACGTATAATATCATCGGTGAACATGGCTAACTTTTCTTGGATGGGCCCCCCTCACCTATAGTCTTCTATGATTGACCTTCTAATAACTTTTGCCAGGGGTTCTAAATGAAGGGCAAACAGTGGGGAAAGAAGGCATCCTTGCCTTGTACCTCTTTGCAGTCCTGCTGGTTCTGACAGTAGCCCCACATTTTAAAAATCATCTGTTTTTATATGTACTAAGTGTCCAACTTATCCAGCCCATGAATAACTGTAGCATCCATAATTTTCCAGCTAACCTGATCAAAGTTCTTTCGGAATCTAGGCTAATTGTTTTATTGTATGTTACATTTGTTTAAAATATTTTAATTATGGATAGCATCCTTTTGAATAATCAATGTTTTATCACTGTTGTCAAATGTTTGTTTACTCTTTATAAAACAACATTGATTCAGCTCTTGTTACTCTTCCTAATTTTTTTTGCAAGTCTCTTAGCCAAAATTGACATGGAAACTTTTTGTAGTGATGATTCAAAACTGAAAACTGGTCTGCTATGACACAGGGTCTGTAGGTTTTTACTCCCCTTTTGCATCACCACTAAAACAGACTTCTGCCACAAGGAAGAGATCTGTCCACTATCTAAGACATTGTTAAACAACTCCTGACCAGTCTGTTTGTTTATTTATTTTTGCATTTCCATAACTCTTGTGATCACATCTGATCCCTATGGTTTTCTATTTTTTTTAACACAGAATTGCTTTTTGTATCTCGTTTTTCCCTATTCTAGTGATTAAAGCCTTCCTATTGTCTGGATCACTCCTGTGTAATATCAGGCCTTACAAATAATTCCTGATTCTATCAATATTGGATTCTACCTCTTAATCCTTTTTATTTAAATTATGGTAAGATGTCATCAGCATCCTTGCTGTTTCAGTTGGGTTTCTAAATTTCTGGTTGTCTGATTTCTTATTTTTGTCATCATCCTCTCTACTTTTTGTTTAGCCTTTGCGCTAAAAGTTTAGTTATCGTTGAACTGCATTCAAAAATAGTTGCTTTAGAGTTTCACCCTACATTTATTCAGATTGTCGAGATAGTCTGTCACAAACTTCTGTGCCTCTTTTAATTGTTCTTCCCTATCCCTCCTGTCCTCTACTCCAAGTCTATTGTGTAATGTTTTTATATTTTATAGTACTTACAAATAGGTAGTTCAGGCCATAGCCACAATATCTCTAGTTTTTTGCAACAGTGTCTGTTTAATCTGTTGCTTAAACTCATTCCAGTCACATATTGCAGTTCTATTTTCAGAGATCAATTTATCCAGCATCTTATATAACTTCTGATCCAGCCAATTATTTAAGCTATCCTTTTTTGAGAAAGTGTTGGGAAATGTCATTGTTTTCCTTCCAACCTATCTTTTTCTACTTTTATTATAACCTGTAATGGTGCATGGGCTGTGTGACGATTGGGGAGAGATGGGCGAAGGCTGCCAGCCCAGTCAAATAGAATTTGATATCTAATTCTGGCATTTGTAAATAAATGTAAAATACAGGCATGTTTTCTTGATAATAAATGTAAAATACAGGCATGTTTCTTGAGTGTAAAGAAAACACTGTAAAATGTGAACTTCAATATTGTTACAACATTGCCTCCTTGCTGTAAAGAAAAACTAAGTCAAGCCTTTCAAATCTGTCTTTTGAAATTGAAATGATTTTATGACATTCTTTGATCTTGAAAGTTGGTTCCGGTCAAGCTGGCTGAAGGCATTCTGTCTATTGTGTTAACTAAGGACTAATTGCTAGAGTGTATATGTGAAATGCCTTTTATTGTTGTATTCTCCTGTGCAGGTGTTAGCTTGCTAAATAATGTAAATGGAGTTTCTATCAGCCTGGGAACTCAGAGCAGGTGTCAAGATGACTACTGGGAAAACCTAAGTGTCAAAAATGATGTAATCTGGGGAGTACCCAGAGACATGTTTTTTAGTGATGTTTTATAAACTGCATCTCAGAGAGAGAGAGAGAAAGCATTTTGATCTTGATATCCAACTTACCAGCACTCTGCTTATGTTCACATGTAAGTTTTAGCACTATGATATCATATAGGAATAGTTAAAGCTAGTAAAGATTGAGTATTTTTCTTGGAAATCAGACCTGTCCTACTGTATTATTTTAAGTTTCTGTGTGATCTGTGAACACTCAGATATCTCTGTGGTGTATTAGTTTTTTCTTGTGTTTTAATTATTTATTATTAAATATTTTTAAACCTTCTACCTGTGGCTGGTTTGTGTAGAGATAAGCTCTAGAGTACATTGCATATTTATATAGAGTTTATTATAATAGGCCACTCTGATAACCCTTAAACTGTATAGTCACATTACCATTGGATAATAATATTGCACAGTAATAATTGGACACCCTTTTAAGGGCATTTTAGTAGCTAATATTATTAAATGGGTGGTGGTAGTAATTACCACCGTATAGTCCAGGTAAAGGGGCACCGCTGGAGAATCTGTGTCTGCCTTTCCCAGGAGTGTCTGTGAAGTTATATAAATAACAGCAACAAACCAAAAAAACGAAAAACTTGATAAACCACAAAAAAGCGAAATTGAAACTGAGCGATCACGAAGATAAAATCACAAACTATTTTATTAGCGCTTTCGGAGTGGTCGGTTCCTCTCCTTCTTCAGACAAAATACCAAGCAATTACACAGCTTTTTATAAAAGTGTATAAAACCAATAATTCAGTCAAGGAAATCATTAACACTAACCAATTCCTTAAGGAAGACATTAAAGCCACACTTCAAATATGTGCATAACGGCAACACAGCAACACAACAAATCAACAACGTTACTAAATACGTCCCTATATACAATAAACTAATACACATCAACAAAAGGTATTATATATGAATATGTAAAAAATATATATTGAGTGTATATTACCAAAAAAAATATATATAATATACTTAAACTAACTCATATGTATATATATATATATATATATATATATTTATATATGGCTCATTATACTATAAACTAAAAGAGCCATTAACTAAATCATGTAATGAATTAAACTAAAACCATAACTAATATGTTAAACAAAAACCAATATATCCCTATAGAGATACAGTTGAAGTAAAATAAAATATGTTAAACCGAAACATGATATAATAAATGTCACCTTAAAATAAACCCTATTATAGGGACCATGTAGGGGCCTAGTGCTTTAGTCCCGACTTTCATTACTAGTATTTCTCTCATGACTGATTCTTTTAGAATTTACCTATAGCCTGTAGATGAAATCACCTCTGAAGTCACCTATAAATGTCAAATAGGTTATTTTAAACCACTTTTGTCGAGTAATACCAACCTAACTGTGGAAGAGATAGGTAATCAACATCACCCTAGGATAAAGGATAGTGAACAAATGTTTAAGATCAGTTTTTTGTGCACTTATAGTTTGGACCACCTTCAAATAAGGGAGATGTTAAATAAAAATTGGTCTCTCATAATTGACGATAGTGGGCTATTTAGAATGTTTGGGGAGAAACCCAAAATTACTTATAGAAAAGGTGCTAATCTTAAAGCAATTCTTGAAAGTAAGAACTGGGTAACACATGGTAAGAACTATGGTATGTTTAGATGCGGGTCATGCCAACAGTGTAGGCATGTAAGCACAGATGTCAAGGTTAAGATTAGAGAAAAGAGATACAAAATTAATGGGAAATTTAATTGTGAGACCAAAGGAGTGGTCTATTCAGCCTGTTGTGAAAAATGCGCTGCTTTTTATATAGGGAAAACTGAAAGGAAAATTAAGCAGCACATTTATGAGCATCAGTATGCCATTAATAAGAAAGACACAACTAATGCCCTGGCTAGGCATATCATTGAGTTCCCTGAACATAGGTTCAAATTTGCTTTATTAAAAAATATAAGAATTGATCAGAGAGGGGGACCTTGGCAACTACAATTGGAAATGGAAGAGGTCTTTTGGCAAATTAGAACAGCAGCGTACACTTATCTAGGACTTAATGAATACGCTACTGTAAGAAGTATTCTTAAATATTTTGCCTTAAGAAGGTAGTTGCTTTAGGTTAAGACTGAAGTATTGTCTATATTGGCATATATAAAGTTGTGTCTATTTCAAATAATTTAAAATATTTGTTTTTTACGTTATTCGAACGTTTGTAATACTAAGATAGCTATTAATATTTATTTAGCTAGCCATGTCTTGACGTAGTATTAGTATTTGTATTTATATCTACATGGTCCCTATAATAGGGTTTATTTTAAGGTGACATTTATTATATCATGTTTCGGTTTAACATATTTTATTTTATTTTATTTTACTTCACTTGTATCTCTATAGGGATATATTGTTTTTTGTTTAAAATATTAGTTATGGTTTTAGTTTAATTCATTACATGATTTAGTTAATGGCTCTTTCAGTTTATAGTATAATGAGCCATATATATATATATATATATATATATATATATATATATATATATATATATATACACACATACACATACATACATACATATGAGTTAGTTTAAGTATATTATATATTTTTTTTGGTAATATATAGTCAATATATATATTTTTTACATATTCATATATAATACCTTTTGTTGATGCGTATTAGTTTATTGTATATAGGGACGTATTTAGTAACGTTTTTGATTTGTTGTGTTGCTGTGTTGCCGTTATGCACATATTTGAAGTGTTGTGTTGCTGTGTTGCCGTTATGCACATATTTGAAGTGTGGCTTTAATGTTTCCTTAAGGAATTGGTTAGTGTTAATGATTTCCTTGACTGAATTATTGGTTTTATATACTTTTATAAAAAGCTGTGTAATTGCTTGGTATTTTGTCTGAAGAAGGAGAGGCACCGACCACTCCGAAAGTGCTAATAAAATAGTTTGTGATTTTATCTTCGTGATCGCTCAGTTTCATTTTCGCTTTTTAGAAGTTATATAAATACTTATCTCAAACTGTGTGTGTTGTGTCAGCTACTTGACAGGGACATGAAGCACTGGTTGCACAGAGAGGGTACTGGAGGTTCTAGCTTGCCCAGTTAGGCTGAGACCTGGACCCTATAGTTGTGCCATTGGTGAGTCTTATTGAGGACCTGGTGAGCAAGGGAGCAGCCAGCCCCAGACTGACTGTGATCTCTGTGTGCACTTAAGGGAAAATTGTACTTTACTGTATGTATTAGTTATCCTTTTCTCTTCTATGAGACGACCTCCCTGGTGTTAGTGGTGAGGATTGAGGCTCCTTGATTGCCGGGCCAGGGCACGGTCGTCACAGGCTGAAACAACAATGAGATGTGCTCTAACAGACAGCAGTAAGTACATACGTTCATTGGAGAAGTAGCATCCGTCCAGTCTTGGCCAGTTGTTATACCTACAAAAAAATGCATAAACGGTTTGCCTACTGCCTTCATCTGCATGATGTCAGACATTCTAAACACCTACACATATTGTTCCCCAGATACTTCCCTCTTTTGATATCTCTGCCTTCCAGTCGCCTCATCTGTATTGCATGTTATACATCAGACTTCTGCAACTATCAACATTCCAGGCTGAAAAGCCACTGTATTACTGAGTAACATCTTAGCATTCCTTATGTTAGTTCTTGACAGACATTAGACATTAGCTGTAGTAAAATCTTTCCCCAGCCACCTGCTTATCAGTAGTTATCTCATTTGGTCATCCTTTTGTTCTTCCTCTTTTTTTAAGGCCTTTACCACAAAAGTCAACACACCTCTGTTTTTTTTTTTCATGTTCTCTCCCTGCATAATAGTCCTCAATCTTCGACTTTTGTATCAGCAGCTCTTGCTTCCTGTTGAACATACGGGCTTCTTGTAACATCACAAGCTGTGCTCCAGTTTTATAATGAATGCTAATACCCTATCAATGCACTTTTTTCTTGACAATACCATTGACATCCCAATTGATACATTCAGTTTGCACTCCATCATTCTCTTTTTCCAGCTTCATAGGTAGGTACTAGGCTATCTGCCCGAGGGCATTTTTAAGCCTAGCCAGAGGCTGATGCTTCAGTGTGCATTGAAATTCCTGTTGCTGTAGATGATTAGCAATCATAAGCACCTCTAGTATGTGTTCCTTCTGTAAACATTGTTCTCTGGTCATTAAGTTCCTTTGAAATCCTCCCAATGTAGCCTTTATCTAAACAATAAACTATGTACAGAAATTCTATTTTCACCTCATCTTTTTGTATCCACTGTAAGAAAAAAAAATTGCAAATAAAACTTGCATTGTACCCTTTATGATCAGCTAATGCCCACTCTCAGCCGCTATTTGATTTGATGCACTTGCTTCATCTTCACCAGTACTAGCCCCCAAGCTGAGATCCCTTACTATCTTGAGGAGATGTGTCTCCTATTTTACCAAAGCCCCTTCTCTTTTAATGTTTGTATTTTTATGTTTAAATGAATAATTTTATCTTTTTATGCAATCTCGCCCTCCTAAGAAAAATACTCTCAAACACTTCTACTCAGTGTAGATTCTTGTTTGAGTCTTATTGTTGAGCTACTTTTATCTTTAGTGCACTATTTAACTTCTGCCTTATAAGAATCCCTTATCTATTTTATTTATTTTACATTTGTTAACCGGGATGGTCCGACTGGATACATGTCCTTTTTCAGCGGAGGCCCGGGGAGAAAAGCTCCAACAGAGTTACATTGATAATTAGGTACAGTAAATGAGCTGAAAGAACTTAACAAAAACATAGGCTAGTTACATACAAGTACAAGACTGCCATTACTATTTCTGAGATTACTACAAATGTAACATTATTAAGATATTAGCAAGGACGGTAGGCAGTATAATGACATAGAGTTAGACAGGATACATATTTCTTTATCACAGTATACAAAGTACTTGTCATCTTAGCTAGTTGTTTATGTTTTAGTTAATGGCACAGAGCTAGTCTGGGTTTGAGCAAGAACATAGCCAGTGTGACTTGAGGTGGAGTTTTAGATTATTTTTGAATTGACTTAGAGAAGTTGCAAGCGTGATGTTATTTGGGAGAGAGTTCCATATCCATATCTGATGTTTCCCCAGCAAAAAAGTCATTCTTCTAGTGAGATGTGCAGGCATCCACCCATCACCTGCCTTTTACTGTTGGATAGAAGTGTCAGTAAACCTCCTACTTCAGCCAGGCAGCATAATAGACCCCTTTGTAAAATCTCTCCTTCAGTATGTAAGCCTGCCTATCTCTGTAACCTGTCACTGCTCCATTAAAACACCTCAGAGTGAAAGGAGTAGCATGTTGCAGTCCTAACAGGGCTTGAAGAAAAACACTGTGGTTATTAACTGAAGCACACATCAGCAAAGCTTCCCAAATAGAAGAAAAATGGAAGTCCTCTATTCAAACAGAGTGCACTGAATAGGCCACCCAAACAGAGAACCTAATTGTGGCTAACCCAACCCATCACTTTCCCGCATTTTTATTCTGGCTAATAAAATGCCTGCAAATTTGGGAATAATCCCCCTCCTCCACTAGCTCCAAGGGGGGGACAGTATGTTAGTTTAGAAATATATTTGCAAAAGTTGAGCTTTCTTCTTCTGATTTTTATATTACAGTGCCACCAGTACAGTCAATCAGAAACAAAACTAGTGTTTTACTTACAATCTTTAGTAGTAAAAATGTCCAGCTGTACCATTTTATATATCAAAGTAACTAAATGGAGAGATTTATATATCAAAGTAACTAAATGGAGAGATCCTTATTGTCCCAAATCTCGGCATGACACCACTAAGTATCACTTGCTAATCTAACTCAACTATAATCTCCTCTAACCAATTATTTTTGAGCAATTCTGCATTTTTTGCAAAGGGGGTGGGGGTGAATGCCTTAATTTTTGTAGCTTTATCTTGTATCTTTTTTGAAAACCTGGAAACTTTTTAGCTGGAAACCTTCCTCTGTCTGACTTTTGCTTCACTCTAGATTTAAGGCCATTCTGCACGTGCTTATTCTCATTTGGAGTTGTAACCCACTGGCCTTCACTTCTATCCATTTCATCCAAGGCCTGTTTGGGATCCACACTTAGAACCTAAAGTTGCTTGGTATTATAATTTAAAATAAAGGTGCATTTCTGGAAGAAATACATTTCTCTTCCTATGAATCTTTAGTGAATAATCATATCCATGTATACATGGCCATCCCCAATTATTATTATTTTTTTTTAATACCTTTATTGAATTATCACTTGAGACATAGGCAGACTTACATTTATGTAAAAGTAATCAAACCATGTTAACAAGTTAACCGTGTACATCACATATATTGTTCTGTACCATATAATCAAAGCAACATTACATAAATTGTTCAGTTCCTGCCTTCTCTTAAACCTCATTCTTTCTGCAAAACCTTCTTCTGCATGTATTTTCATACAATTTCCATTTTGCTGTGTAATTTACTACTATTCTAAAGATCCTACTTTCTGTTTTCATCTCTGTTACAACATTAACTATTTCAAGTATAGTTGGTTTAGACATTGATATCTATTTTCTAGTAATAGCTTTTCTTTGGAAGCCCCCAGAATTAAACTCAACAAGATCTTATTATGTCTATGCAATTCAGATCCTCTATCCCAGCTCAAAATATCATTTCCTTAGTTAGTCATTTTCTCACCCAATATTCCTCTAGGGAATTTTAAAGTTTGCCAATTCTTTACACTCCAAGAACATATGCTCCCAGGTATCTCCTTCTTCCCTATTACACCTCCAACATTAGCCATCTACCTGAGGAAAAATTCTTTGGAATCTGGTTGGGGTATAAAATTATTTATGCAAACACTTCCAGGCAAAAATTTTAAGTCTTCTAGATTGTGTTGTATATTTGGATGCCATACATATGTCCACCCATTGTTTCTTTGTGAATTGCATATCTAAGCTAATCTCTCTTCCCATCTTTTCTGACCACCTCTGATTGATTGATTCCTATAGTTATAGTCCAATATTTTGTGTCTATGTTCAGCCATCGAACAGCTGAACATCGAACCCTATCCAAACGTTCATTCAGCAAATATTAATTTCATTGATGGGGAAAGAAGCTAACTGGCCACCACTTCCCTGTCTCTCCTTTTCCCCACTGTAGTGCGGTCTCTAAGTTGGCATATACAGTATAGGTAGGGGGTGTGAAGCCCCCCACCTGGGTAGGTTTGAAATACATAGGGAGGTGGTGGCCAACTAGTTAGTTTCTCCATCGAAATGTACTTTTGATGGTTAAGGTTCAGCCGTTTGGAAGTTCAATTTGATGGCTGAATATAGACCCCAATATTTTATATGCCCAACTAATTAGCCCTTTTTATCAGGAACTTTTGTTCTAGATTCAATTAAAACTCAACCAGTTCAGGTATTTCATGTATAATTCTCTTATCCCTTTCTCTTTGTCTATATCATTTCCTGATGGGGAGAGTTATCACTAGCCTGCAATCCGATTGCTGTAGTCTTTGTTTTATCTTCATTAAGTTTATATCCTGAAAAAAAAAAAAAAGAAAACGAAACTGTCCAAGTGTTCCATACCAATGAGATGGCCTTTTCTGTTCCATCAGGTGCAAAATAACATCTGCAAATAAAGGCAACTTTTCCCAAGCACTATACCAATTATATCCTTGAATTTCTGACTCTATTTTCTTTGACAATGATTCTACATATACTGCAAATAACAGAGGTGAAATATGATACCCGCCCCTGGTTCCTCTGTTCAGACACAACTTCAAAGAGAGGAAAACTCTTATTTTTGCCTGCAAACCCCCATAAATCCTTCTAATTATCCTTATTATTGTATCAGAAAATGCAGATGTTTTCATTGCTGTACTCATAAAATCTGAACTTGTAGAGAAAGCATTTCACAGAGGCTCAAGATCTACCAATAGCAGCAATATTTTTTTGCAGTCTGCTTTCCTCTGGATCATTGTTCTGTTAGTGTAGGCAAACAGTTGCCTCCCCTACACAAAACCACATTGAGCCGTAGCTATGGATTTTGGCATCACCTTTGACATAAACACTTTATAGTCATGGTTTAAAATTGAAATGGGCCTGTATGAAGCTGGATCTGATGGATCTTTTACCGTCTTTAGGTATTGCAGCCATCACACCTTTATTCCAGGTTGTTTCGTCCCCCCTCTAACCATTCCTTCAGTTCCCCTCTTTTTAACTAGTTGGTGGTGAAGTGCCAGTGTCTCATTTTTACTTCATTACCCTGCATTTTTATCTTGGCAATTACTGGCACATGATCATAACTATGTACATCTTCAAATAATGAAGTTTAAACCTCCTGATAGGAACATTTGTACCAAATATCTGCTAACACAGGCCTTAATTAACTTGAAATTGATGTTATTCATGCTACAATGCATGCTATTGCCTGTGCATCTACTTAAACTAATTAGTGTCTGTTCTTTATTTCTGTTCCCCTACTTTCAGAAAACATTGACTTTTAGCATTGAATAAACCAGTGTTCTGGCTTTTATTGCTGTATTACCAGCTTGTTTCCATGGTAATGCAAGAGAAAAAAATGTAGTCCTCTGCTGCAACCTAGAAAACAAGCTGAAACATGTATTGCAAAAGGGAAACCTTCTATTATATTTGTTGTTGCCATATTTACTTGTTTCCACTTAAAAGTTGTTGTTAGATTATGGCAAGGGTCTTAATCTAGACTAATAGAAAACCTATCAGCTCTTCATATGCCATGATCTGTGTGCTTTTACATTTCCATCCCACATCTCAACAACCAAAGATTACAGCCTATTAACTTAAATATGCTTTTATCTATTTTTTTTATCTCTTTTTGCACTATAATGCATGCATTCATTGATGCACAAAACGAAGAAAGAGAGGAGAAGGCATCTCTTTACTTTGATAACTTTATCACTTTCAAGAACAACTAAAAATACTTTAATATAGGACATGCAATTTATATTGTGAAAGGTTTCATAGACATATTGTTAAGAATAGAAATTGCTTTACTTAGATTTGCCTTTTTCCTTCCCCACCTCTGTCTCTTTCTAAACATTAGACATGAAGTGAGACAAATGCTTTTCAGTTCTCCACAAGTTTAACACGGTCCACAAATGCCCACTCTTTCTTGTACTGCCAAATTTCACATATGTGATTGATGCTTTGCAGTCTCACATTTATTCACCAATCTCCGTGTTTCTAATCTTCCTCCTGTTCATCTGCATCTCGCAACTCAGATTCTAGTTTAATTCCAAGGTACTTCTGATTCTTTTGGTCTGCTCCTGTGCTTTCTTCTGTCTCTTGAGCATTTTTCTTTAGAACAGTGGAAAAGGTTTCACTGGCAAAGTCTTTTCTTATGTTTTGTTATCAGAAGAATGAGAAGCAGAGTCCCCTTCTGCCTGATGGCTCACTTTTTGTTAGATAAACTTTATTTCCTCCTTAGCTTGTTCTGCGTCAAAAAATTGATCCTCCAGACAGAAAAAACACTTGCAAGCTGCTGTATCAAGCTGTTTTCAGTCCCATCCCTAGCTCTTGACATTCTCTAATTGCTGAGATAAATTTGTTTCTCTTCTGTTTGGTGTACAGTATATAATCATTTTCTTTAAACACTCTGCTGTTTCCAGTTTTTAATACTTTGCCATTCTGCCACAGTTTTGTTAGGATCAACTCTTATGATTGTATCTTTATTACTATAGGTCTTGGCTGCTTTCTTGTGGCCAGGTTTAGAGCATGCCTTGATGTGTCCTTTAAATTAAAAAAATTCTGCTGTGCAAAACTGTTTGTCCTGTCAGTTATTTGTGCTTTCAAAAATAATTAATACAGTCCGTTCCTTCCAGTTTCTGCAGTACAGCACAAAATCTCAGATTTCTCTGTGTGCGCTTTGTCTTCTAATGCTACTATTTTTTTAAACAGTACTTCTTGAGAAACTTCATATTCAGGCAGTTTTTTCTTCATGTCATCCTCTGATTTTTTTTTGCATTTTTATTGGTTCATCTGAATTGGCTAGTTGACGCTTCATTTTTTCCAGACTTTTGTTGTTTGAATTGATAAACTCCTTCAATATTTCACTTATTTTAATCACCTCTGAGTGCATTTGATTTAATTTTTCCTCTAAATTACCTGAAGTTATCTGTTGAACCAAAGCTGAAGCTTGAACTGCTTTTTGCTGAACAGCTGCAGAATCATTCCCAGTCAGTGTTTGCTGTTTACCTTTTTTGGTTGATTTTTTTTCATGTTTTCCAAATGTCTTCTTTGCTGGAATCCAAGGATTGTATTTACTAGCCATTAACTGGATTTTATCATAAAAACATTTTCAGTGGCACTCCATTTTCTCAGTTTCTGTTTTCACACTGGGAGAGCTGGAGTTATTTATTTATTTATTTTACATTTGTTTACCGGGATAGTCTGACTGGATACATGTCCATTTTCAGCGGAGGCCCGGGGAGGAAAGCTCCACAAGGACAAACTTAAATAGATTACACAGAAGTTAGCAAACAATTATAAAAACAAAGTGATTATATACAATGGGTTAGTAGTGTTCCCTAGTAGGGACTCACAATTGTCAAGGACAGACAATTAAAAGTAAAAGTAAGAGACATCAGATTGGAAGCGGAGCTTGGTGATGTAGTAACAAGTTATGATAATTTGCAGAATATGATTTTAGTTTATAACTTAATCAGGGTTGGTACATGAGCATAGCCAATTCACTTTGAGATACCGTTTGAGGTTTTTTTTTTTTTTTTTTTTTGAAGAGACTTTTGAAGGATTGTAGGGTTATATAGTTTGGCAATGAATTCCAAGTTTTTCCAATGAAGTTGGCAAACAGGGATTTACCAGCAGAGTTGTTAGCTTTGTGGGTTTGGACCAGTAGTTTATCGGCTGACCGTAGGGATCTTAGATTGCTATATGGCTTAATAATATTTTTAAGTGAGGGGGTATCCTCAGGGTGGTACAAAATTTTGTGCGCTATTAAGAGTTGATTGAATTGAATTAAGCTGGGTAGTTCTAGCCACTCTAGTTGTTTAAGGTTCTGGCAGTGTCTATAGGTGGAGCCAGTGGCGAATCTGGCAATATGATTGTAGCTATGGGACAGCTTACCTAGTTCGGATTTGTTGAGGTTTGAGAGTACAGGCGAGGCATATAAGAGAGTAGGTGTGATCGGGCGATTGCAGTCCTAGCCAGTGGGGTTAAAAATGTCTTGTTTCTATACAGTGATCCAAGCTTCTTATTGATGGTTTGTATGGATTTGTTGACCTGTAGGTCAAATTTGAAATTATTGTCTATGATAACCCCTAGCAGTTTGGTGTGATTATCTAGGGAAATAGTGGTACCATTGTTAGATGTGACAGAGAATGAAAATGTGGTGGATCTACTAGTGGGAGAGAAGAGTAGAAGTTTAGTTTTATTGGGGTTCAGAAGTAGGCATTGATTGGTGAGCTAGTTCTCGATAGTGTTAAATGTATTTGGGTTAAGATTTGCAAGTCGGATGGGGAGGTGGCTGAGCAGATGAGAGTGAAATCATCTGCATATTGGATGCAGGTGGCTTTAGGGATAGCAGTGTGGAGGTTGTTGATAAAAATAGAGAAGAGTAGTGGACCTAGTATATGGACCCTTGAAGGACACCAAGTGTGACAGGTAACTGGCTGGAGAGTTTGCCCTGCTATAGTACAGCCTGCTGTCTACCAGTCAGGTAGGACTGGAACCACTGGATAGCAGGCTTGTTGAGGGAAATAGATTTTAGTGAAAGAATGAGAAGTTCATGGTTGACCGTGTCAAAGGCTTTTGATAGGTCAAGAAAGAGGGCAGAGGTTAGCCTGTTGTCATTCCTGTTTTGGTTTATGGCAGTAGTAAAGGAAAGGAGGGCTGAGGTGGTGCTGTGGTATGGCCTGTAACCATGCTGGGAGTCGGATAGTAAGTTATTCTGTGAAAGGTATTGCATTAGTTGCTTGTGTACACATTTCTGCATTATTTTGGCTAGTGGGAAAGAATGGCAATTGGTCTGTAGTTGGATATGTCTGAGGAGCTACCACCTTTATGGAGTGGGATGACGTGAGATATTTTCCAGATGGAGGGGATAGCATTTTCGGATAAGGTTCTGTTGGTGAGGATAGATATGGGATATGCAATGGCATCTGCAGCTATTTGCAGGTACTCTGCAGGAAGTAGGTCAGCAGCAAGGGTGGTAGGTTTTAGATTTTTTAGAAATGTTTTGATAAAACTAGTGGATATTGGTTGGAAGCCAAATTCTCGGTGATTATTAGGTAGATTAGGCATGTGTTTTAAGTTAGAGGAGGTTAGTTGATTTGCTAGTGATTGGATTGTTTCAGTGAAAAAGTTATTAAAGGCGCTAGCTATTGTCTCTGGGGAACTATGGGCATAGTTAGCTGGGGTTGGGGTGGTGGAGTGACGTGGACAAAGTAGTTGATTTAAGCCTGCCCAGAACTTGAGGGTTGTTGTGGTGTGTTTGTAGGAGATTTTGGTAGAAGCTTTTTTTATACAGTAAAATAGATTTTTTTGTATCATTCCTGAGTTGACGATATTTTAGATGGTCAAGTGGGGCTTTGGTTGTTCACCAGCTGGCCCGGGCTCAGTTTCTATTTTTGATTTTTGCTTTGCTATCTTTTGTGAGCCATGGTGCTGTATTTGATCTAGTTTTTATTGTACATGCTGGAGCATGGGAATCAAGGATACTTAGGAATTTAGTGTTAAAGTGATCCATGGCATCCTCTAATGTTAGATGTTTTAGATGTTCTTCATCTCACATTGCTGCAGTCCTAACACTTGGGTAGTCCGCTGTCCCTCGGTCGGCCCGAATATCAGAGTATAAGGCTGACGTTGGTCAAGGCGCATTTGACTGACATCAGAACGTCAGGGTACAAATGCGCATGACCGACGTCATATCCTCAGTCTTTTTTGCCGCATGGTCCGATGCAGAAGCAGTGTTGCAAGTGCCGTTCGGCGTTCTGAAATTTTTCGAATTCGGAGTTTCAGACCGAAGTCAGAGTTGGTTAAGTACCCGTTGGGAATATTTTGTTTTTCTTGCCTCAGTGGTTTACGGATGTCAGAAAAAGTGAATAACTGTATTTCTTGTGGGAAACAGATACCGCATAGGGATTACCATAATTTGTGTATACCTTGTTTGGGACCTGAGCACGGCGTGGTTGGGTGTCGCTTTTGTGCTAGGTTCAATAAGCACTATAAAGCGTAGGTTGGATTGTGCCAGGTTGGTCTTTGGGAAGCGGTGCAATTACAATATGCCGTCGGATGCTCCGGCCGGCTTCCTCAAAGAAGCGCAAGGACAAGGCAGTTAAACCTAGGTTAGAGAGTCGTCCGAACCGGACGCCGGTTCTTTAGAGCGTCAGTGGAACCGGTGGTTCCGGAGGCCTCTATGGAGTCCCAGGGAGAAACTGTGTTTTTACAGGATGTGGCCTCCCAGGAAGCAGGTCAGGCTGTAGGGGCTTCTCAGGTAACTGTACTCCCCTCCCTTCCTAAGGTGTCTAGGCCCTCTCTTTCTACTTCCAAGGCTTCTCCTAGAGGAAAGTCTAGTTTTGCTTCTGTGGGTGTCACTCCTAGTTCTTCAGGTTCTGTGCCCAAAAAGCACATGCTTAAAATGGCAGAAGATTTAATTACTTTAATTAGAGGTTCTATGCCCCCTCCTGATAAGAGGCCTAGGATGGAACCAGTGTTGGGGGATTATGAGCAGGCTTCGGATGTGTCTGAGTCTTGGGAAGACTTGCAGGAGTATTCTCATTATTCTGATTCTGATGTGGATGATTCTACTCCTTCTGCTTCTCCTCCTGAGGATTTTTCTTTCAGAGACCCTTCACTCCATGAGAGAGCATTTTAAATGGGAAGGTCAGGATTTCTCTGATTCCAGGAAAAGGCTTAGGGAATTTTTGTTTTTACCCCAGCATAGGCCTTTAGCTATACCTCCTGTTCTGAATGTAGTGGAAGATGTGTTTGCAGAGGCTTCACTTAATCCTGATTCTTTGCCTCCTGCTCCTGTTAAACCAGATAGGTATTACAGGGTGCCTGAAGCTCATAAGTATCTTAAGAGTCCTAGGGCAGACCCAGAAACTGTTAGCCAGGGGCCTAAGGGTGTAAAGGCTTCTGTTGTCAAGAATCCGGTTCCTGCAGATAAAGAGGCCAGGGCCTTGGATAGATGGGGAAAGAAAGTTTATACTTCTTCTACTCTAGCCATGAGAGCTTTGAATTGCCAGTTTCACATGTTGAAATATCAAAATTATCTCCTTTCACAGTTGAAATCTAAGGTTGATGCTCTGGCGGAAGGTATTGATTGTAAAGAGTTACAAGATTTAGTGCATGTTTCTGAACAGGTGGGTAAGCATTCTTTGCAATGTGGTTTTGATGCTGTACAGGCCTCGTCTAGGGTGGCTGCCACTGGGTCAGTTCTTCGCAGGCATGCCTGGCTGAGGGATCAAAATTTATCTGACCATGTTAAGACTAGGATTTTGGATGCCCCTTTGCAATCTGATGTCTTGTTTGGTTCTCCTGTTGAGGCAGTTTTAAAGAAAATGGAAGACAAGGCTAAGTCTATGCAGACTGTTAAAGATTTTTTGCAGGTTCAGCCTCCAAAGTTTAGTAGAAATTGGCCTACTAAATGGACGTATCCTTCTTATGATTCCCAGTCTAGGGGTAGATCTAGACGTGGCAGGGGCAGAGGTCAGGGCTCTTTCAGGCCTAGGACAGGGAGTTCTCCTGCACAATCTTTGGGTGAGGGCAGGGGTCAGTCCTTTCGTAAACAGACCCAATGACCTTCCTTTTCAGCTGCCAGAACCTTCTCGCCTGGCAGCACCTTTGGGAGGAAGGTTGGCACTTTTCAAAGAAAATTGGAGTTTGATTACCCAAGACAGATGGGTACTGGATATCATACATCACGGTTACAGGTTTTATTTCCATACCTTGCCTCCTTTCAAAGGCATGCCAGACATTCCTCCTCAACAAAGAATAGAGGCTCACAAGCAAATTTCTCTGTTACTCCAAATAGGGGCCATACAGCCGGTTCCTATGCCAGAAAGGGGCCTAGGATTTTATTCTCGCCTGTTCCTTGTGCCAAAAAGGGGAACACGTGGAGACCAATTTTGGATTTATCTATCCTCAACACTTATCTGGACATTCCCAAGTTCAAAATGTTGACGTTACAACAGCTTTTACCTCTTCTGGGCAAGGATCACTGGATGGTAACTTTGGATCTCAAGGAGGCTTACCTTCATGTTCCTATCAGGCTAAGTTGCAGGAAGTATCTGCGTTTTCGGACTGGGACTTCTCATTATCAGTTCTCTGCATTGCCCTTTGGCTTATCTACTGCGCCCAGAGTATTTACAAAAGTTCTGGCTCCAGTGATAGCTTTCTTCAGGCTAAAAGGAATACAAATGTATCCTTATTTGGACGATTGCCTGATACTGGCTCAAGGAAGGGACGAGCTTCTTCGTCAGTTGGAATATGTGATAGCAGTGCTAAGATGCCTGGGGTATTCTGTGAACGAAATAAAGTCCAGTCTAGTACCCTCTCAAGACATGTGCTTTCTGGGAGTAAGACTGAATACAGCATCCCAGATGGCCTTTCTAACCCCGGACAAACAAAAGAATCTTTCCCTTTACTTCCATCATCTATCTCTTCAGTCCGGGCTGACTGCAAGGACAGTCCTTCAAGCCTTAGGGTTCATGGCATCTTGTATTCTGGTGCTTCCCAATGCCAAACTGCATATGAGGAAGTTGCAATGGTATCTCAAAATGTATGGACACAGCACTGCCAGCATCTGGACACTGTCATTCAAATAATACCTTGCATTCAAAAGGAATTTTTGTGGTGGGCTCAGGAATGTCACCTAAACAAGGGACTCTCTGTGACCCGGCCAGAGGCGAGTCAAATTTTAACAACAGATGCCTCAGACAAAGCTTGGGAGCTCATCTAAATGGAAAGTGGATACAAGACAAGTGGCCTGTCAGACTACAGCATCTACATATCAACTTAAAGGAGATGTTAGCAGTCCAGTTTGCATTAATAGCTTTCAAGGATTTACTTCTTCCTGGGCAGGTGTTGATTCTAACAGACAACACAACTGTCATGTGGTACATCAACAAGCAAGGGGGAACACATTCTTATCCTCTATGCAGGCAAGCAATGATTTTGTGGGAGACTGCTCTCAGTTTACAACCAAGTCTTCAGGCAAGGTTTCTGCCGGGAGCACAGAATTCCTTAGCAGATGTGTTAAGCAGACAAATCATGGATCCCCACGAGTGGAAACTGGATCTTCATGTATTTCAGAAATTGACAGTGTCCTGGGGAACTCCAGACATAGATCTGTTCGCTTCTCCACTAAACCACCAGCTGCCAAAGTTTTGCACAAAGCGGTTTCATCCCACAGCTTGGAAAGTGGATGCTCTTTCTTTCAGTTGGAAAAATCTTCATGTGTATGCCTTTCCACCTCTGCCTCTCCTCCCAAAGGTACTTCTGAAGGTCAGACAGGACAAGCCAAGGATGATTTTGATAGCTCCAGATTGGCCTCGACAGCACTGGTACCCATTACTGAGAAGTCTGGTACAGAAGCCTCCATGGCCTTTGCCTTTGATTCCTCATCTGTTGTCCCAGGAGGACAGTCATTTGCTCAATGTCAAGCTTCACTCTCTTCACCTAACAGCATGGCATATTCTGTTTTAAACCATAAAGGGTCTCAACTTCCACAACAAGTTTTGAATGTGATTTTGGAAGCTAGAAGGCCTAGTACAAGGAAAGTGTGCAGATAAATGGAAGAGATTTTTATTTTGGAGTGCAGCTAAGGATTTGGATGTTTCTGAGCCTGATTTAAGTGTGGCTCTTCAATATCTTACTGAGTTATTGGACAAAGGTTTGTCCTTCTCTTCTATTAAGATTCATGCTGCAGCAATTTCAGCTCACTATGACTGTGACCCACCATTGTTTTCTCATCCTTTGTTCAAGCAATTTCTTAGAGGGGCAAAGAATATAAGACCCCCACGTAGAGCTCCTACTCCTGCTTGGGATCTCAATTTTGTGTTGGAGAAACTCACTCTACAACCTTTTGAGCCTGCAGCTACTGCTGAGTTGAAATATTTGTCATGGAAGACTGCTTTTTTGTTGGCCATTACCTCTGCAAGAAGGGTTTCTGAATTGCAGGCCCTTATGGCAGTTGAGCCTTTCTTAATTTTCCATAAGGATAGGGTATCTTTACGTACTAATCCTTCCTTTATGCCTAAAGTGGTTTCTAGTGTGGCTTTAAACCAAACTATTCATTTGCCTACTTTTTATGCAAATCCCCAAACTAAAGGGGAAAAGATTTTGCACACTTTAGATGTACACAGGCAGTTGCGATATTATTTGGACAGAACTAAAGGGTTCAGACAATCTCAGCAGTTATTTGTTTCTTTTGCTTTGTGCTCTCAGGACAAGCCCGTGTCAAAACAAACTATTTCTAAGTGGATTGGATTTTGCATTGCTTTCTGTTATTCCCATCATGGCAAAGAGATTCCAGCTGGGATTAGGCCTCATTCCACTAGGGCTACTGCCACTTCAACAGCTTTTTTGAGGGGGGTGGCTACTAAGGATATTTTGGAGGCAGCCACTTGGAGTTCAGTGCATACCTTCTCTAGGCATTACCACCTTCCTCTGTACTCTAAATCCAGGGCTGGTTTTGCCACTGCTGTGTTGCAGGGCATTTTGGCAGCCCCTGCTTCATTATAGTTTAGCCATCCTCCCTTACCTCTGCTTTGGGATTCTACCCAAGTGTTAGGACTGCAGCAATGTGAGATGAAGAACATAGTACAGTTTTGTACCTACCATAAATGTAGATGTTCAAGATCCACATTGCTGCAGTCAATCCCTCCCTCCTTCCCTGTGTAGTTTGAGGTGGTTGTGTGGGCTGGGTTATCCCTCTGAGGTATAGTGTATATATTGTATATATATTGTACATATTTTTGGTGTTAGGCTGGTTGGTTGTTTAGTTGTTGTGTATGGGTTTTGACCTTTCTTTTTAGGGTCTTCTGACATCTGGGGCAAGAAAAGACTGAGGATATGACGTCGGTCATGCGCATTTGTACCCTGACGTTCTGATGTCAGTCAAATGCGCCTTGACCGACGTCAGCCTTATACTCTGATATTCGGGCCGACCGAGGGACAGCGGACTACCCAAGTGTTAGGACTGCAGCAATGTGGATCTTCGAACATCTACATTTATGGTAGGTACAAAACTGTACTTTTTGACCAGTCAACTGCTTTTAATTCATTATTCATTTTGGAATATAGCAGCATCAAAGTTTTTCCTGTTTCTAAATGTTTTATATTTGGGCTGGTGAGGGTTTCCCGTCTTATGATATAGGTTAGACAATGGTCACTGAGTTCATCAGGGAGAATATCAGCTGTGTACAGTTGGGGTTTGTTATTAACTGGGATCCAATCTAGAATACTTTCCTTGTTGGTTGGTTTGTTTATCCTAGTGGAAGAGGTTATGGTCTGTTTAAACCCAGATAAGTTTATATGAGTGGGGGGGAGGTCGGAGGAGCAGGGGTGCCAGTCGGTGTTAAAATCACCAGGAACTATGGTTTATTGGGGATAGGTAGTGGTTAACCAGTAAAGGAGATCTTATAGGGTATTTAGGTTGTTGCCTGGTGGAATGTATGCACAGACAATGTTCAAGTGTTTGTTTTGGTTAATCTGTAGCTTGTTATGAAGAGTTCCGTGTTATTGAATTGGGGAGGTTGAATGGTGTCTCTATTAACGGTTAGAGTATTTTTGTAAAGGACTGCTATCCCACCTCCTTTCCTTGTAACACGGTCTAACCAGTGAATATTGTATCCTGGAGATAGTATCTCATTGTCAGTGGTACTGGGTTTTAGCCAGGTTTCTGTAAGACACACAATGTTTGGGGAGTGGGCTGCTAGGAGGGCGTGTAGGTTGTGAATCTTATTGTTAATACTTCTAATATTTAGGTGAAATGCTAGGAGGAAACTAGTGGGAGTATTCTTGGGTAGCCTGACTGTGGGTGTTGTGGTAGGGGAGTGGAGGTTATTGGGTGTGGGTTGGCCAGGGTTGGGATGAATGTCTCCATGTGTTATAAGGTTATAGTGACAGGATATTCTGAGCTTTAGGAGTTTGTTTATAAGCTTTATATAGTCTTTGTCTTTAGGATTATGTTTTGTGGCTGTACAGGGGTGGTATTTTATAGAGGGTGGTATATTCTGTGTGCAGGGGAAGATAAAATGTTTAGTGTTATGTGTGAAGTCGTGGGTATCTGTTTGACCATTTGGGTAGTGAATACCATGGTCAAGTGTTTGTTCATAGGCAGTGAGATGGTAAAATAGAAACAGTATAGGCATTTGGGTAATTAATGTTTTTTTTTTTTTTTCTTGTTTGCATTTTGATAGGGAGCGAGCCAAATTTGATGGCTGACTGTGCTAACAAGGTGTGGAAGAATGATAGACAGGAAATGGGTTCAGGAGGGCAGGATTGCTCAGTGATGTGTGAGGTGCTGATTGGTACTTAGCAAGAGGGAAGTGGCAAGAGAGTGGCAAAGCCTGGTTTAAATTTAGCACTAGTGGGGGTGGATGGAATTTGGGGGTAGAGCGGAGCGAGGCTAACACTGACTGAGAGTTACCTTGGGCTTTTGGTTTGGTTTGTATGGATGTATGTAAGCAATGTTTTTGGCTGTACTTTAATTTGTTTTATTCTTTTTTAATTTTACACCAATTTTCAGGCTAATTTTAATTGGATCCTAGGGGTAAACTAGCAAATGTAGTCAATAAGGAGGGAGCAAAATTACTTTAGCAAATTAAAAAGTAAATGCTTGGGACTGGAACACTGTGCGAGTGTAAGGCTGATTCAATGTAGTATAGCCCAATCTAGTGGCAGTTGGCTAGATCCCTTCACTGTTGTTGTGCATACACCATTAAGCCTCAACAGTTTATAAAAACTAAATTGTAGTTCACCTATTATAATTGAAAAGCTGGAGGGAGTCAATTTCCTGCTTCCCAGAGGTTTTACTTAGTTAAGATAGCCAGCTTCAGTGGAGAAGGTAGAAATTGCTTTATGCAGTGAATCCCAGGTTGGGGGGATCACTCAGGAAAGAAACCCGTGCAAACTGAAAAATAAAGGTAAATAAGGCAGAATTAGTGCAATAGTTACAAGAATGTGAAGTGGAGAGCATGCACGGAATAGAGCTGGAGAGTAAAATTAATTATATTGCATACATTATAATTAAAATTGATTATAGTGCATACAGTATCAGCTCTGTAAAACCACAGACTAAGAGCAGTAACATACAGCCTCTAAGTCCAGTGATAACAGCTGTATACTTCAGTGAATACACACAGGATATAATACGCAAAGCAAAGCATGGCTGTTTTAGGACAATAATTCTAGAGCTATGTTATTCAGTATGAACAAACAATAACATGAACTGCGACAACCAAGCCTTCTAGAAAAGCAATTATAAAGTCCAGCCTGTAAGTCTTCTAAGTACAGTAGCATGCCTTAGGAATGTTTACAAATGTAATCAGAACATGAATGACCTCTGCAAAACAGCAGGATGCCTGTCATATTCAACAATTAAAGCTCTACCTTCATAAAACAAGATAAAAAAACAAGCAGTTTGTAAGTTAGAATATTAGCTAGCTCTCAAAACATATAGAAGTTCTGAACAGCAGTTACAGCTTAGCACCATCAAATACCTCAGTAGTTAACAGTGATAACCAAATAAATCAGCAGCTAGCAGCAAAGAGAGGACATTAATGCAAAGTAACTTACTTACTGTGCAGGCACAATGAACAGAGGGGTAGGGAAGGTACAACAGCTACAGGATGAAATGAATTTGAGTCAGGTAGTAGAGAGTTTGATTAAAGATGGCACCCCAGGAGGGGGCTGACTAATGAAGATAATCAGGGGGTGGATGTGGGAGTGGCAGGGAGAATGGAGAAGAGAGCAGTCAGGACAGGATTAACCAGGAACTTATGGATCCCTCCCCCACAGGGAGAAGGGCTGGAAAACTATCAGTGTAAGGTGAGGACTGACTCTGAGAGTTACCTTGGGCTTTTGGTTTGGTTTGTATGATTGTATGTAAGCAATGTCTTTGGCTGTACTTTAATTTGTTTTATTCTTTTTTAATTTTACACCAATTTTCAGGCTAATTTTAATTGGATCCTAGGGGTAAACTAGCAAATGTAGTCAATAAGGAGGGAGCAAAACTACTTTACCAAATTAAACAGTTAATGCTTGGGACTGGAACACTGTGTGAGTGTAAGGCTGATTCAAAGTATCCCACTAGCTGTTCCCACGGGCTAGGCCCATTTCATTTAGAGGACTAGTTCGTTCCCCTTCTTGTCTACTGCACTAAAACCATTTGAGTTAGAGGTTTTAGTGTCTGTCTTCTGTGTTCTGTATGTGAGTTGGTCTAAAACCTTTTTAGTTAAAGGTTTTTGCCCTAGTTGTCTTAGTGTGTATCCCTACTGAGGTTTGTGCATGTGCTGCTGTTGTGGAGAAATTTGTTCCTGCGCTTAGTGGTGTTTGTGTGACTGTAGTTAACTTTTTCAGTCAGGCAGTAACTTGTTCGTTGTCTTGGTATTTGTGAGTAATTTCAAAATGTTCAAAGATTCCAAAGAGCACAAATCTTCGGGTTTTAAAAAGTGCTCTAAGTGTGGTTACAAGATGTCCATCACTGATGGACATTCAGTATGCGTTTATTGTCTGGGAGAAATCCACTTGCAGGAGTCCTGCAGTTTCTGCCATGCTTTTAGTCCCAGGGTGCTCCAAGAAAGAAAGAATAAGTTAATACTGATGGGACTCTTAAAACCCTCGTTCGAAGAGGCCATGGATTCTGCTTCCAGTTCTAAATCAAAATCCACAAAGTCAAAAAAGAGATCTGCGGCTCCGTCAGTCTCCTCAGAGCCACCGGAGAAAGTAATGAAACTGGCTTTGACACTCTCTGCTCCACTATCCTCGGGGCCGCAGGAAGTGTCGGTGTTGATGGAACCAGCGTCCGCTCCAATTATATTAGAACCTCTTCGGAGCCAATCGCCCAGTACTAGACCAGTGGCACCTGATCCAAATCCTCCAGGACACTTTCAGATGTGGATGTTGATAGGGTGGTACAAAGGCTCCTTCAGTCACCGGTTTTGGCATAATTGTTCTCGGCTCCGTCCCAGTCGGCTCTGGAGCCCGTCCTGATACCTTCTTCGATTATTCCTCCTCCAAGCGCATCTCTGTCTTCGGAGCTGGAATGTTCCGCTCCATGTGATGTGCATAGATCGGCTCCAATGCCCCCTCTGGGCTTATCGATGCCGACGTCAGCTCCGACCCCGTCGGCACCTTCCACGGGCTTCGGGACTCCGGGATTCTTCAGTCGGACCCGAGGGGGACACCTCAGGACACTTTTTGGTTCCTAGTCTCATGCTCGGTGCCTCTGCTCAGGGAATCCCGACTCCTGTCATGGTCTCGGAGGCTGGCCGGTCCTCGGACTCAGAGAGACCAGCCTTTGAGGCCATGCGGAGTGCGCTGGCCAGATCTTCAGCCACATCATGCGGGTCGGTCATTCTGTCCCCTACCACTCCGGTGAGAACCTCTGATCACCACCTATCTGTAGACAGCGGAGCCCCAAGGCCTAGGGATACCCCCACGAGTGGTCCCCAACTTTCTGCGGGCCCCTCAGAGTTTTTGCCTGAGGAGCCCCCTAGAAAGAAAACGTGCAAGAGGAAGCACATAGACTCACAGTATAAGTCTCTCACTTCAGATACTGACCTCGAGGAATCGGAGGGGTCCCCCAGGTCATCCTCTGATGATGTTTCTTTCTCCGACATCGTGGAGATATTGAAACAGAGGTGACTGGCTGTCCAAAGCCCCCTCTGAAGAGGAGTCTGACTTCCTGAAGGCCTTTGGTGCTCAGCCGTCTGCCTCATGGGTGTCCCCACCCTTCGACGAGCTCCTGGATTTAATTTGTTGGAGGGTGTGGGAGAACCCTGATTCTGTGGAATCCGTACCCAGGAGACCTAACTAATTTCTCTCTGCTCCTCCGGGTAAGGATTTTTTGTCCAAAGGAGTCCCTGTGGATGCCATGGTGGTGGCGGTGGCCACTCAGAAGGAATTAGCCAAGACTTCTTCCTCCATCCATCCTCCTAACAAGGAGTCTAGGACCATGGACCGGTACGGGAAGTGTACCCTCTCATCCTGAACCTTTACCTGATGGTCGCTCAACTACCTGTCTCATTTTACTCGGCTCCAGGGAGATCTCCTCAAGGAGTTAGGAGATACTCTTGCGGGTAACGTTCCTGAGGCGGTGGCCCAGACGGTTAACACCCAGGTGTATACCCTCAATTCCATAGTTAACTCCTCCATGTGACTAATTTCATATGCAGCCGAAGGAGCGAGTAGGGCAGCAAGCTCAGGAGTCGCCCTTAGGAGGCAAGCCTGGATGCGCCTTTGTCATTTCGCGGAGGCCTTCAAGTCTTCTTTCACCGACACCCCTTTGATGGTTCTTCTTTGTTTGGAACCTAGGTGAAAGACACCCTCACCAGGTGCGAGCAGGAGGGAAGGACTCTGTCTGCTGTAGGAGTCCGTTTTTCCCTTCCCTCTAGGCCTTACCCCAAGACCCAGAGGGGTAGGAAGATGTGGTTCAAGAAATCACAGAGGTTTTTTCCCAGTGCACAAGGTGAGCCCCCCTCCAGAGGCAGAGGAGGGGGGAGGTTATTCAGGGAGATGCAGCCCTAGAGGCAGAGGGGGCCCCCCGCAATTCGGGAGACCGCAATTCCTTTTGCGGCTCTCCCTACCGTCCTTCCTGATGGGATGCCCGACTGTGCGTTTCCGGAGCCAGTCGGGGGTCGAATATCGTTATACCCGGAAGCCTGGCAAAACATCACCCAGGACTGATGGGTATTACGAATAATTTCCGGAGGTTATGCCATCTATTTTTCGTCAGATCCTCCTCCAGTCAAAAAAATCCTGTACGTTCCACCCAGTCAAAGGGATCATGCAGCTTTAGAGGTTTCAAAGCTGCTAGAAAAAGGAGCCATCCAGCATGTCCCCTCAGACCAAATCGGATTAAGGACTTACTCAAGATTCTTTTTGGTGCCAAAAAGAACAGGGGACCTGAGACCCATACTAGATCTCAGCCAATTGAACAACTATGTACAAAAGTCCAAGTTCGTAGGGTCACACTACAATCAATTCTCCCATTGTTGGGAAAAGAAGTATGGATGTACTCCATTGACCTCAAGGATGCTTATTACCATATCAAAATGGACAGGGCATCCAGGAGTCACCTACGCTTCTGGCTGGGAGCCAGTCATTTTCAGTTTCAAGCCCTGCCCTTTGGTCTCACCACAGCCCCCAGGGTGTTCACCAAGTGTATGGCGGTGGCGATAGCTCACTTGAGACGTCAAGGATTCCAAGTGTTTCCGTATCTGGATGACTGGCTCCTTACCGCCCCCACCAGGCATCTACTAATCCAAACTAGGGACGCTACCATTACTCTATGTCAGCAGTTGGGCATAACAATGAACTGGGAAAAATCTGCCTTGTTGCCCTCACAGTGTGTCATGTTTATAGGTGCAGAGCTAGGCACCGTTCAAATGCGAGCCTATCTACTGCAGGAAAGAATCGGAGTATTACAGCAACAAGTGCACACCCTGCTTCCCCTGAGAAAAGCGAAGGCAAGATGGGTTCTCCAACTCCTGGGGACTATGGCTGCAACAATTATGTTACTCCCTCTAGCGAGATTGCACATGAGGCTCCTTCAATGGCTACTCTTTGCCCAATGGTCTCTCCAGAGACTTCCACTTTCCCACCCTATTTTGATCACTGACACATGCAAACAGGATCTCACTTGGTGGCTTTGCACCAACAATCTGGACAGGGGAAAACCCTTCGTTCCACCACCCCTGGTTACCACAGTGACCATGGACGCCTCACAGATGGGGTGGGGGGGCATTATCTAGGCAGGACAGTCCAAGGCACGTGGCAAGATCACAAGATACATCTGCACATCAACGTCCTAGAGATGAGAGCAGTGCTACTTGTGTTGCAGGCACTTCAGAGCTTTATACCTCTCGGGACGATTGCAATACACTCCGACAATATGTCAGTGGTTTGGTATCTGAACAAGCAGGGAGGAACCAGATCATACCCCCTCTGCAGAGAGGCCATGCGAGTGTGGTAGTGGGCAGTATCTTCCCAACAGTTTCTGGTGGCAATGCACATTCCGGGGAAGTCCAACGTGATAGCAGACAGGCTAAGCAGAGCTATTCTGATGCCTTACGAGTGGTCCCTGAATCGTCTAGTGGTAGAATGAATCTTCAGCAGATGGGGTCAGCCTTGCTGCGACCTTTTTGCCAGCCCCCTCAATGCCGAATGCAGCAGCTACTTCACACTGATCCCCCCACAGGGGGAGTCACCCAGGGACGCTGTAGTCCACGATTGGCCCTCCAGTCTGCTTTACGCTTTCCCTCCATTTCCCTTGCTATCAAAGGTGATTCAGAAAGCGCAATCCCTGGGAAGCAGAATGATACTAATTGCTCCACACTGGCCTCGTCAAGTTTGGTTCCCCTTTCTCCATCCCTACATTGCAGACATACTTTGGATTCTGGACCCACAACCAGACTTACTGACACACATGTCAGGACAGTTCCACCCCTCTCTACAGACCCTCTGGTTGACAGCCTGGCTACTCCACTTCCCTTGTTAGTTAGGCATCATCATTTTTCACCTGAGGTAGTTCATATTTTATCTTCCTCTCATAAGCCCTCTACTTGGAAGATTTATTCCAGCAAATGGAAGAGGTTTTCTATTTGGGCTCATACCCAAGGAATTGACCCTTACACAGCTCCAATTGCTTCCGTCTTGGAGTTTTTGTCTATGCATTTCCAGCAGGGCTCAGCCTCCGCTACCATTAAAGTTCAATTGGCAGCGATTTCTAATTTTCATGTTGCTAATGAGCCTAGTCTGATGGCTCACAGACTCTGTAAGGCTTTCCTGAAGGGAACTCTGTTACTCTGTCCTCCTGTCCCAGAACCGATCATGCCCTGTGATCTAAATTATGTCCTGCAAGCCCTTACATCACCACCATTTGAACCTGCAGTTACCTGTGACTTAAAATTCTTGTCCTGGAAAACTGCCTTTTTAATAGCCATCACATCAGCCAGACGCGTCTCATAAATTCAAGCTCTTTCTATCAAACCTCCATACTTGATCTTTCATAAGGATAGGGTTTCTCTTACACCAAACCCTTCCTTTCTTCCTAAAGTGGCGTCCATATCTAATCTTAATCAATCTATTGAGTTGCCAGTATTTTTTCCCCATTTTTCAAACAAGGCAGAATTAAAATTTCATCAATTGGATGTACACAGACAGTTACGTTTCTATCTGCACAGAACCAAAGACCTCCGAAAATCTGATCAGCTGTTTGTCTCCTTTTCGGAAAACAGAATTGGGTCCCCTGTCTCCAAGATCACCCTATCCAGATGGATATCAAATTGCATCTCTTTCATTTATTCCTCGGGGTAAAGACCTACCGTTTCCAGTCAAGGCTCACTCTACTCGGGCTGTATCTACATCTACAGTCTATCAGGCCAGGTTATCTATGGATGATATGTGCTGCAGCTACCTGGGCATCTCCTCACACTTTTGTTACTCATTACAAGCTGGACGTGGTATCTAAGGGCAGGTCTTCCTTTGGTTCCACAGTACTCAGGAGTATCTTCCTTTGAGCCTCCCAGGATGTAGGTGCTGGGGACGCTGTCCCACGGCTAAGAATGTAGGCGATACTGGACTACATAACATCAAGAAGTTATGTACTCACCATAACGTTCGATGTATGTAGTCCATCTCGCCTCACATTCTTACTTACCCTCCCACCTTCCCCTTCCTGGAGGATCTGGAGGTTAGGTCTGGGTTTTTAGAGCTCCCTTCACTTTATCTTCTCTACTTGGATGTTGTTATGCATGGGGTATGAGTTTGGTGTTCGCAGCAAACTAGATCTGGGGACATGCAGCAGTGCAGCATGGGATACCCTCTTAGCCCAGCCAATAGAAGACTTCAAACTAGAAAAAGTTGGCCGAGTCTGAGCAGATATTCGGCTCCAAACCCACGGGTAAGAATGTGAGGCGAGATGGACTACATACAAGGAGCATTATGGTGAGTACATAACTTTTTGTTCACCTATTACAGTTGAAAAGCTGGAGGGAGTCAGGTTCTTGCTTCCCAGAGGTTTGACTTAGTTAAGATAGCGAGCTTCAGTGGAGAAGGTAGAAATTGCTTTATGGAGTGAATCCCAGGTGGGAAGGGGGGGGGGCTCTCAGGAAAGAAACCCGTGCAAACTATTACAATTGAAAAGCTGGAGGGAGTCAGGTTCTTGCTTCCCAGAGGTTTTACTTAGTTAAGATAGCCAGCTTCAGTGGAGAAGGTAGAAATTGCTTTATGCAGTGAATCCCAGGTGGGAAGGGGGGCACTCAGGAAAGAAACCCGTGCAAACTATTACAATTTAAAAGCTGGAGGGAGTCGAGTCAGGTTCTTGCTTCCCAGAGGTTTTACTTAGTTAAGATAACCAGCTTCAGTGGAGAAGGTAGAAATTGCTTTATGCAGTGAATCCCAGGTGTGGGGGGGGTGTCACTCAGGAAAGAAACCCGTGCAAATTACTGTGCAGGCACAATGAACAGAGGGGTAGGGAAGGTACAACAGCTACAAGATGAAATAAAATGAAGTTGTAAACACCAAAAGACACTAAGCAGTGCTGGGGATCCCAAAAAAGTACGCTATAAAGCCATGCCCATAGAAAAGCTTTATTCAATACACTTTTTTTAAAAATAAAACAAAAAAGTCAATAAATTAAGCGCTTTCATCTCTGCTTATTCAGAGACATCTTCAGAATACCATACCAAGCTATTCAACTGCATTTATATTAACATTTTGAATAAAATGCACGCCCCTATTTACTGCACCAGACCAACCCAAAGGCACAATCAATTAAATATGTAAATGCATCCCTCATACATCTCATAAAACACATCAAATAAAATAATACGTAAATATTTCTTAAATAACATTGATATTTAAATATTTAAAATTCCGCTACTTTACATACTAATCTTAAAAACGTGTTTAAAACCATAAGTAAAATAGTTGAGCTAGCAGCATGACATAAAAGGACAGTGACTGTTACATGAGATAAGATAAAAGACTACTGTTTCACCTTCCTTTTATGAGCCCCAAACCTTATCTATCTAAGGCTTTCAGTTTAAGAAAGCATGCCATTGACAATGAGTTATTTAAGCCTGGCCACTGTGTGGCATTTGTTTTAATTTGCCAAAGTGCCTCATGTTTTTCTAATATTAACGTCTTTTATTTAATTCAAGGGCTTCAATGATGGCGAATTTAAAACTATGGTCCATAAATTCAATACAATGTTTAGCTAATGCATTTTTATCCCTCAGATGTTCATAAATATGATTTTTTAACTTCCTCTCCATTTTTCCTGTATAGAAACAAGGGTATTTAAAAAAAATGCACAGTATACTTTCTATGTGTTACACAAACAAATTTTGTTTAATTTCTTATTAATGTTATTCACATTAAAAAATACAGCCTTCCTTAATGTAAGGACAATAATTACAGGCACCACACTTACTCATATTACCATTCATTGGTCCCTTGGAGGTTGTTTCTAAAATATTTTTCAAACACTTACCCCTTCTGTAAACAGCAATGGGTCTCTCGCCAACATACTCCCTAATTTCCCTTTGGTATTAAACATGTTTTTAAGATTAATATGTAAAGTTGTGGAATATTAAATATTTAAATATCTAAATGTTATTTAAGAAATATTTGTGTTATATTATTTTATTTGATGTGTTTTATGAGATGTATGAGGGATGCATTTACATATTTAATTGATTGTGCCTTTGGGTTTGTCTGGTGCAGTAAATAGGGGTGTGCATTTTATTCAAAATTATAATATAAAAGCAGTTGAATAGCTTGGTATGGTATTCTGAAGAAGTCTCTGAATAAGCAGAGATGAAAGCTCTTAATTTATTGACTTTATTGTTTTATTTAAAAAAAAAGTATATTGAATAAAGCTTTTCTATGGACCTGGCTTTATAGTGTACTTTTTTGGGATCCCCAGCTCTGCTTAGTGCCTTTTGTTGTTTATTAGTTGTGACTGTGTGCATTCTTGTAGAGCTGGAGTTATGCTGTTGATCAGTGTGCAGTCATCTTGGAAGTCCATACTTAATGCTAAACATGCCTTAGTCTTCTAAATGTCATCAAAATTAAAGTTCTTAATGACTTGATGGGACAAATCCATGGTAATATACTACTCTTGATAGGCATCTTTATGCTGTTGTAGCTAAAAATGAATACAAGCCAAAATTTCCAAGCAGCATAACGCAGCAGAAGTAAAGCTTCCTTTGAGTGGAAAGGACAATCCTTGGAATTATCTGACATTTTAAGCAAGTCTAAAACCATTTTTTGTTTTGTTTTAAGATTTCTGTCCTGTTGGAGCTTTGAGGTATTTGCTGCGGTTGGTTAGAAAATTTAGCAAAGAATTCCTTTGCAGATAGTGAATAACATGAGGTAATTAGTGGGAGGAGCTGAGAAGCATCATTCCTCATTTAGCTAGAAATATATCTCTTTAGCTGGAGTATTTGTTTGACTTGCTTGCTGTACTCTGCCTGAATATTGCTCATCTCTGTCTGCATTTTATTTTTCCCACCCTCCTGCCCAACTGTTGTATTCTTAAACTTGGTGGCTTTTGCCTGCCCTTACTATGTCTGATTTGGGACTGTCCTGCCAGTCCCATCTCATCAGCTCATTCTACTTAGTACAGCGAGATCATTTGGGAAGGTCCACCCCTTAGTTTCTTAACCTTGAATTATATTCTGTTTCCTTCCTTCCTTCCCACTTAACTTTAAATAGAAATGTGCACTTTAGTCAGCTGCTTACTCTATGGACAATTTCCCACAATTTCTCCATCATCCTGAGGCAATGTAGCAGTTGCCTCACGTACACTGACAACCAGCTACTTCTAGGTCACACAAATTCATTATGTGGGAGATGCATCCATATCAAGAACCTAGAATCCAGGCTGTCTCGCTCACCAGTCAGTTCATCTGATACTAAGCAGGTTGTTAGCATGCACACCTCACGTCCTGCACCTACCAAACCAACAACGCATAAACCTACATATGCGAAGGTCCTTACCAGAAGCTTACCTAAACACTAGAGACCTCCCAAACACGTCTCACCAGTCAGTCTCCTAAGGCATAACACAAAAACATCTTAATCACCAGCAACTCAATTGAGACACACATATGTCCATCTCACCAGGTTGGATAAGGGAAAAGTTGTAGTCAGCTGTCTGTCAGGTGCCAGTATCCCCAATATCACACACATACTCAAGTCTCTCAACAACAGGCACTTGTGACTCTGTCATAATCCATGGTGTGAACGACTTGATGTACCTCACTGGACTATAGGAAGAGAGACATGACTGAGCTTCTGTGATGGTGTTTCAGGCAGGTATGTCCCTAGTCTTAAGCAGCATTTTACCTTTACCTAGGATGCTACCTCAATGTAAACAAAAAATGATTGACTTCAGCAATTGGCTTAGTTTCTGGTGTCATTTAAAGGTGGTCCGGTATCTGTCAGCCTGGGATGACATGGTCAACAGACCTCAATGCTTTGCCAGAGATGGTCGTCTTCTGTCATCTCTGGGATTTTGGTTACTGGCTAAGGTTCTTGCACACCCCCATACTGCTTTTTTTTAGGCAATGTCACAAGACCAAAATTCCCAACCTAAACATACTCTCTAAAAACAACCTCAAGGTTATGCTGCTAAATGCTAGGAGTCTAAACCAGAAACTAAACTCACTAGAAGCAATCCTCACCTGGAAGATGCTGACATTTGTGCAGTCACTAAGACCTGGTTTAAGGCTGTGAAGAGCACGCAAGCCATAAACAGGATAGATTTCCTTCTACACATCCAGACCACAAACCAAAGGCATGAGAACTAAAGGAGGTGGTGTGTCAATATTCATTAAATATAAATACAACTCTAGATTGGTTAAACAGCACAATTCCCTTGAATTACTTTAGGTGCAATTGACTGTAGGGTAAGCACCCTGTTCAGGTCATTGCCAGCTATAGGGACCCCCTCCTTGAATTAGGGCATCCAGTCAGCCTACTTGGATCTTCTTGAGTCAGTCAAGATAAAACCACACTGGTTTTGGGTGACTAATTGCCAGTCCATTGACGGGGTAAATTATAATTGTTCTAACACACTTGCTCAAAGGTTCTTGGACTTTGTTGACTCCAGTGCCCTGGACCAGCTGGTTGACACGCCCACAAGGGGCACAAACATCCTGGATCTGGTGCCCATCAACATGGGGGATCGCTGCACTACCCCCCCTAGTGTGTGGCCATCCCTGGTGAGATCTGACCTTAAAGCAGTTTCGCTAGAAGTAACTATAAAAGAAGACCCCCCCCCAGCAACAAGTAGAATAAAAACATTTCCAAGGCCAATTGCAATCTCTTACCTGACAGAAATTGCGTCATAGCCCTTCCCCCCCACTGATGGAACAGACACCTATGCTGAGTTATACACCAATGCTTAATACGAGCACCTGTAAAATTGTATTGACTCTGCTGTGCCTGATAGAATCAAAGCAGGATTTTCAAGGAAAAACAAACCTGCCTGATGGACAGCTGCCATTAATAGGCTATACAGTAGGAGAAAGAAATTGTCTAAGAGTAGGAAAAAACTGTCTCAAAACTTGAAACACTCCTTTCTCAACTTAAACAAGCAAATAGGAGTCCTAGTGAAGTCATCCAAGGCGAACTACGAATCCATATTATCTTCCTTAACTAAGGATAACCACATGGCATTCTTTAGTTACATCCGTAATCTCAAAGGTAAGGCCTAGATTTGTGCTGAACTCGTAGTTAATGATACTATAGATACAGAACCTGTGTGCACCTATCGCCCGCCTAGTATCACCAAGGAACAGGTCTTAAACTCCCTCTCCAAGGCCAAAAACACAGCCTCTATGGGACCAGACAACATCCTGGGCTGTGTTCTGTATGGGCTAAAACAGGAATTAGCATCACTGTTGGACACACTTTTATCACAGCCTAAGCACTGGCTTCGTCCCAGCCGAATGGTAAACAGCTGCCATCATACCTTTGCATAAAGGGGATGTATCCATGGACCCTGGGAACTATACACCCATTAGCCTGACCAGCCTTATCTGCAAGCCCATGAAATGAATCACCATGGACCTTATTAACAGTGTTATAAAATATAAAATAATAAAGTAAATATAGGAAATCTTCAGATGCTCGACCTCACCCAGTTTGGCTTTGTTTAGGGGAGATCATGCCTGTTTGTCTTGAATAAGTTCATAAAGTTTGTCACCAAAGCCCTAGATGAGAGCAAATCTGTGCATACGGGACTTAGCCAAGGCCTTTGACACATTTCCCCACTCGGGCATCATTGATAAACTCACCCAGCTGTTTATCCATCCATATACTGTCAGGTGGGTTGCAAACTGGATCACTGACAAAACTCATGCGGTCAAAATAGGGGCGTCCACCTCCTCCAACAGACCCATAACCTGTGGTGTTCCACAGGAATCAATTCTGCGACCCCCTACTGTTCGGAATCTACTTCTCTGAAGTACAGGCAAAAACAGAAGGTCTTTGACAAAGTTTGCTGACGACTGCAAACTGGAAACGATCATTGAAACCCCTAGCAATGTCAACATCCTGCAAGAAAGTCTTACGCAGACTAATGACTGATGCCAAAGTGATGGTCTTAAACTTAATGCAAAAAATGCATTAGCATCCCCTTCAGCAGGGGTGATGTCCCTGCAAACTACCACATCAATAGCAGTACCCTGAACATTCAGTCAGTGGTGAGAGATCTGGGCACACAGGTAGACAACAACCTTAACTTCCATCACCATGTCCCCACAGTGGTAAGAATGCATTTTATATTGTTCCTTTCATAAGTAAGGACATTGCCTCCAGAAAAAGAAGTTATAACGCCTCTCTTGCCTCATCAGGCCAGTAATAGAGTACTATGCTTCCTTTGGTATGTTCCTTTCCAACCACCTGCAGCAAATGGAGAGACCACAAAGATTCCTTACAAAGAGAATTCAGGGTCTTCAAGATCTGTCTTATGCGGACATACTGAAGTCATTGTCACTTTACTCTGTGTGGTACAGACTGCTCAGAGGTGACCTGTGTCTTAAATATAGAGTAATCTGTGACCCAGCTTTAATGGAAATGCTGCACATTCACAAGTCAAATCACGAGTCACTCACACAAAGGACCTTAACCTGGTACGTGACATCAACAGAACTTGCTGGAGATACAGATTTGTCTCGCAGAGGTTGCTCCATCTTTGGAACAAGCTTTCTATTCATGTTAAACAAAGCCCCTCATTGGCCATATTTAAGAGAAATTTGCACGATTAGATGGATAACCAGAAATTCACCCCAGGGATTCCACCTGTGTCCCTCTTGGAGAGGGGCAGTAGGTGCTGATTTTAGTGTCTAATTGAACCAGACACCCTTTAGAACATGGGTTGAACTTGGCTAGGCTTGTAAGGGCACTGGAGCAGTTAGCTTATTAACCTCCTATGATCCTATGAGAAAAGATGCTTTGTTTTGGTAAAGCACTAAGCCCTTCTCCCTTACCAAATCTCTTGGGTATAAAATATATATTTCTTGAGCTGCATGATTTGTAACACTAAATTTGCCATTCTGTTCTGCTAGAAAGCCCTTTTACAGTAAGTTGGAACTTGATAACATCCCACCCAGAGTCATAAAATCATCTGTTTTCTTCTTGACTGTAGTATAGTACTTAACATACAAGAATTAGAGGCGGTGGTACTGTACTAACCCTGACCACACTACAAAGGTAGACCATTTTGCAGGGACTAACACTGTTGGTCTATAGTTATACTAAACATAATGACAAAGATCTAGGTATAGATATTCCACCACCTGCTTAGTAAATTCACTGAAATAAATGAAACATTGAGTTATTTAGTGGTATGGCTTTAGGAAGGGGTTTATCTGTCAGTATAACATCATATCAGGTCTGGACTACCCAGTAGAAAGGGCTAAGCAACAGACAGGTTGTGGGCAGCCTTGGTCCTTCACCTCTCCAAGGTGACTGGCATTATTAATCATGCTCTGGGTTGTATGCTGTTTCTGGAGTTACCTGAAGTAACATACATGGTTAGATGGGTGGAAAATCTGCCATTAACTTCTGTAATGATGCATGTATTCAAGAATTTGTGTTTGTGCCTCTATTTTTACCATCTGTGTCAGTAATGTCTACTCACTGTGGCAAACTAATAGTGGTGCAATGTGCTGGAGATGCAGCATTACTGTGCACTGCTGAGATTTACATGGGGGCTCTAAAGAACCTACAGACTGGTTTCACTAGCTTGGACTACTGCCTGGGTAAGTTACCTCCAGCATTAACCTTTGCAAAACTTGTATCCCTGGGCCTCCATTGAAAATAAGCCTCAACCCAGCTGAACAGCCTTGTTTGTCAAAACATAACAAATATTCCTTTAAACCTTTAGTATGGATTGCATTCTTTATGATGTGTGAAGTTCAGGTTTGACAGGAAATTGTCTTTTTTTTTTTTTTTTTTGTAAGATGTTTAAAAAATTAGTTGGCTGTGGATTGTGGAATCCCATCATATTTATTGGCTTAACCCCTCATGGATCTGTTAAACTGCTTTACCTGGTTTTCTGGAGTCAGTTGCTCGATCTTTCAAAGCTCAATTCATAGTTGTTTGAGCTTCATTGCCTGGGTTAGTTATTGCTGATTTTTGTTTGTCTGCTGCTTGTAAGAATGATTTATTTTTGCTTGTGCTGTATTGTAATTTTACTTTTAGATGTTACAACCTGCTGGAGATTTAACTAGTCACCCTTTTTCTGAAGTGCAGTAATTTCAGAGAGACAACAGTAATTGTAAGTTTGTCTTAGGGCTTGCAAAAGGGCTCAACCCCCACCACCACCACCACCAAAGGAAAAAAAATAATTATTTTATTATTTTTTTTTTTTTATATTATTATTAAGTATGTGGAGCTTTTCTCCCCGGGCCTCTACTGAAAATGGAAATATCTCCAGCTAGACTAGCCCGGTCAACAAAGGTAAAATAAAAATAAAATAAATAAATAAAAATTTTACAATGGGGTCTGTTTGCATGTAAACTGATGGGCCTGATTACAAGTGTTTTGAGCATTTGTATTCTTGAGCTGTCATTTGCAAAGAATTTCAGAGGTACAGTTGCAATACAAGGCATTTATCATTGAGAACTTGTAGTGGATCTGGTTTCTGATAAAACCATGTAACATGCCACCAGTAAGAGATTTCAAAGTGTATTGAATCTACACTATGTATTTACACTTTCATCTTGACATAGGTTTATGTATTAGCTTAGTTTTTCCCATCTCCTTTTACAAGCTATTTAACTGTATACTCCTCGTCCTGTGATACAGTGCTATACTTACATGATAGTGCTTTTTGTAAATATTGTCTCCTTTCATGCTATCTGAACTTCCATTTAAAGTGTGAGAGTATACTTTTGTTGTTGACCATTCTCTCTCTCAGAGTAGTGTTCAGTATTTACTACATGAAGGTCTTAACATTGAAGGAGTTCTGGAGTGGCTCCAGTTGTCAACAAAGGTTTAACAAATCCATTTATATTTGTGACTATTCTCCCCTACACACACACACACACACACACACACACACACACACACACACACACACAGGAGGCGCACACTAGCTGTACTTCATTCTGACTAAGGAACATGTGTATAGAGTTCTTTTTCAAAGTTGTCAATCTGAAAGCATTAAGATTCAGTACCCAAGAATAAAATAGGCCCAGGACTATCCAGGTATTCCTGCAACAATCAAATACTGACATAGGGTCATTATTTATACCGTCTTTTCTGTCTCAAGCTCTTGTATTATGATTAACTGTAAAAAGTGCTAATACTTCATTCTGGCCATTTAATAATGGCCTCTTCAAAATCTGAGAGAGCATATTACCCATTGGAGAAGGAGTAAAATTATTTTAAATGAAACAGCACTATTTGAGGGAATAATGGAAACTGAACAATCACAAGATGCTTGGCACGTGGCCAAAATACAAATTAGTTAAAAAAAATAAAAAATAAAAGCCAAGCCTATGACATCCAAGTCTGGCTGGTAGAACAACTGTGTTATCCTGGTTGACTCCATTCCTCTGTCCCCTGTGACATCTTTAGACACAGTTTCACAGTCCTCTGGCTTGTGACAGGCATCCCACTGAGATGCTTGACTCTTAGACCTTGAGACAACATTATTTTCAATCTACAACTTTGCTGATTTTAGACTTGCACAGTCTAATAGACTAAGATGGAGATTCCCTTGCTGCTGAAGTTAGGTATGGCTATGCTGTCTGGAATTGTTCATTGATAGATGGCTGTTTTAAGGTTGTGCCTTATTATTCCTCTGCTTTTGCTGAAACTGCCATCTAGGTGCCTACTCACACCACTTCTGTAGTGGCCACTTTATTCATTCGTACATCACTGTGCTGCCAAAGGATTTTAAAAACTGATAGCACTATGCACTGATTTATTCTGTTAACTAGAGAATGTTTTAGACTTGTGTAACAAACCACTAGGATTTCAAATGTTTATTATAAAGGTCTTTACTGCAGTATATAATTCCTTACATGTCAGAATTCGCTTCAGGTGCTTGACTGTCCATCAGGCCAGAACAGTCAGATGTCCCCAGAGTCTAGTTTGTTTCTTCTCTGTGTTGAAGATGTTAACATTTCAGCTGTAAATGTAAGAGCAGCCTGTAACATCTTTTTGCCGGTTTACCTTTACATGGACGAAAATCACTCGTGCGATTGGTAAGCACTAAACTCAAAACAGCGACAGTTTCCAGTGTTTGAAAATCAGCAAATCGAAAAGCAGATTTGCTGCTTTTCAAACACAAAAGTCGAATACATAGTGTAATGCAGGGGGGCAAGCCCCCCTGCACCCCCATGTGGGGGGATGCGCCCCTCACCCCCCCACTTTAATATACTAACTCCGAGATCGCACTACAGTGGGAAAAGGGTCCGCTTTCCAATCCCCACTATAGTGCAATCCGCCCCAAAATGCTGAATCTGCAATGAGCGAATGTCACTGTGCATTCGCTCATTGCACATTAGAAGCATTTTGTGTTCATTTGCAAACTTTGCAAACGTCCTTTCAAACATCTGCTGTTCGCCCATGTGCAGAACGCACATAGGAAGGTAAACCCTTTTTGCCACTTGAAGTATTTGTTCCTTCCAGGCTACTTGTAAGAGAAACAAGTACTCATGTTTGGGTATGCTTTCTATTTAGTATTTATTGCTTATAATTGGTGCCGTTTATTGTATTTTTTGCTGTTTGCTAGTTGACTTTCTTTGTGGTCCATGATGTCCCTGGAAAAACTAAATCACCAGCAGAGTTGCCTGTTAGAGATAAATTCCCCCAAAAGACTGCAGTCTACAGTTTCTGTTTTATGTGGACAAAGGTCATTGGGTTACCTTGCAAACAGTTTAAGTGTTTCAATAAAAATGCATTTGTCCTTTGTGCCTGATATCACCGGGTCTTTCTAGAACATGAGAAGCTTTTCACGGTCAGACATGGGCTGCTGTTCCCTCCCCACAGTTACAGAACCTCATGTGAGCAAGAGTGAAAAGAAAAAGAAAAAAAAATACTGAGAAATTTGGACATGGAAGAATGGGAAAGACTCAAACACTAATCGGTGGTCGGCGAGCACATGGCCTTGAGACACTGTCAGTTGAAAGCAGGCCTGAATGCATTTGTCCCAATGAGGTACAATTTTGTTCATAGGTAAATGCTAGGTTAGCTGCCCTTGTGGACCATTTTAAGCATAGCCAGTTTTCCTTCATAAGAACCAAACTCTGTGTCTCTCACCTGTGAGGTAATCACTTTAACTAGTATGCGAACTCCCAGTCCCAGTGATTTGGTTGTTTCCAATACTAGAAATCTGCTGTATACTGCTAAAAGAGTGAATATAAGAGGAGACTCTGATAATGCAGGCTTTCTTATTGAAGACAAGATCACAGACTGCATGCCATGGCAGGGCTAGCCACTCAATGGTATAAAATTTGGCTCTTAAGTGATTTGGTCATGCTTACCAATCTTTCCAAATGGGTGTGGGTGTTTGCCAGTGATAAGTGAGGACCTGACCTGTGCCAGGGACCAGTGCTAATGGTGGGAGGGGTGTACTTGCACCTGTTGGTCAGTGTGTGTAGCCCTGAGTCAGTAGGCTACTGGATGGCTAGCCAGTGTCCAGTAGCCCAGCTTGGGTAACCTGGGATAGCTCTGAGTGAAAGCTGGATGTAAAACCAATCAAGATGCCAAACATGAGCTAAGAATTGCTGCACTTGATGTAGGTTCACTGACAGGACGTAGCTTGGGAGTGTGGATAATATGATGGTAAGGAGGAGGCTGGACATTCTATGTATCCACAAGACAAGATGAAAGGTCAGTGCAGCAGAGTCTACTACTTAGGAAGAGGACATGCTAGAAATGGTGTGGGAATTGTGGTAAGGGAGAGGCTTCAGAAGATAGTGAGGGATGTCATCAGAATTAGTGACAAGACTTATGGCAGTCAGACTCCAGCCTAATGACAGGGCAGTATTACTAATCTAAGCCTGTACCCCAGAGCAGGGTTGTGAGGAAAAGAGTACATTCAGACAGCAGTTGCAGGACCTACTAGATAACACCAGTTTGTGTTGTCCTGCTTTAATGGATGACTTGAACGCACATATTGGAACAGACACAACAGGATATGAGTACTGCCTGGGTCCACATGAGTGGGACAACAGGAATAAAGGAAAGGCCTTTCTAAACTTCTGTCTTGTAAATGGCTTGGTAATAGCTAACACATATCCATGAGAGATAATCAGAGAGAGACAAGATCATGTACAAGAGTGGCCAACATGTAACTCGGGTAGACTTTTTCCTAATTAGGAAAGGTAATTGGAATAGAATCAGCAATTGCAAAGTCATCCCCAGTGAAACAGTCAGCTAAGACCATAAATGACTGGCTGCCAGAATAAGCTGTAAGTAGTAGTCAAGAAAAAGCTCTAAGGTCAACAGAGACCAGGTGGAAGACCTGGAAGTTGACTGGAGAGAAAGCACAACAGTTCAAGGAATTACTCAGGGCTCTAGTACCCCAAGAAGAAGAAGTAATAGGTGGAGCTGAAGATTGGCAGCGCCTCAAAACACCATGTGTGAGGAATATAGAACAGATATACAGCCAAGCCAGATTGGAAGTAAAGTACATAAAGAAAAGTGATCATGGAATGCAGAAGTCCAAGAAGTCATCAAAAGAAATAAGCACAGGAAAAAGTGGGAGATGAAAAAGATAGAGCAGCCTAGGAAGAAATACTGGTTGGCTAACAGAGTCTTAAGAGAGCAGTTGCAATACAAAGAAAAAGGCATCAGAGGTACTCTGCCAGCTTCTGAAAAGCAAGTCAGTAGATGGCACAAAGAAATATCAGGTTGCAAGGCAAAGACAGAAAGATAAAGAAGATAAGACACCCTTCATAAGGGATGCCACCAACAACCTGATCACCAGTCCACAGAGCATCAAGGGAAGATAGAAGGAGTACTTTCAGACAGCTTCTGAATGAAGAAAACCTCACAGAAGCTTTATTGCATCTAAGATGATTGAAGAGGAGGAGCCCACCATAGAAGAAGTAACAACAGCACTAAGAAAATGAAGTCAGGGAAAGCAGCAGGCTCGCATGAGGCCATAACAGATAAGATAACGATGCTGGGTAAGAGAAGGGCAGTAAAGGCAAGCAGTTAAGGAAGCTGTAGATGATGAAGACAAAGTGTCTGAGATGAGTGGTAGGATGTACACTGGGGGCAGACGAAGAAATGTACATATAAGAGCAGGAGCCAAAGTAGCTCCAATTGCAGAAAAGGTCAAAGAGAACAGATTACCATTGTTTGAATACTTGCAGAAAAGCAGAAGATAATATGGTAAAGACTCTGGACAGACAGGATGAAGGCAACAGGAAACGAGGGCTTCCAGCAAAGAGAGGTGGATGGATTATGTGAGAGAGGGCCTGCAACAGTCAGGCATCAGTGTCAAATAAGGCAGGAGGTGGCATTGAATAGGGAGAGATGGTGACAGGTGACACAACTCCAACCCCATGTGGAAAAAAAGGGGGTTGTAGATGATGCCCTAAACAGCACTTTTTGACTATGAAAAGTTAATGAAAGAATATGTGATGGCCTAGCAGTGGAACATCCTCCAAAATTGTGAGCCCTCTGCCTTGGATATAGTCCTTCCAGCAAAAAAGAATAGAAGACCCTTCTCTTGAAGGAGCATCTGATTCTGACAGGGTAACATTTTACAAAGATGGATTGGGGGTGAGAGTCAGAGTTTCCCAATCTCCAAAGGAATTGCCTATTAGTTTGTGCTTTGTCTTTGTGAGCCTATGTTATGGAGACTTAGGACTGCACTCTAGTGGCAGTGGGGCTCAGTCTGATGTGTTTTCCACTTGGGAATCACAGAGTAGCAAGTTTGAGTGTGACTCAAGACTTTGGCCACAAGGCTGTTTTTGTGTTTAGTCAGTATTTTGTGCCTGACTGCCTGTATAAAGTCCTTCTTGACTCATTTCCAAAGAGCTCACAATCATTTGATGAACACACTATTTCCAGAGAGTATGGCTTGAATCCAGTGCAACCCAAGCCTATGGAAAGTACTTCTGATAGTTTTTTGCACTTAATTCAACTGAGCTATTGCTGTATTTTTGTATATGTTATATTTTTTGCACTTTATCATTGTAAAGTGCCTTTGCATTTCACTGACCTCATAGCTGGCTGCTGCACTGATGAGTCATTTTTATTAGTGTTTTCTGGTTTGGTCAGTTGTTTGTAGCTTAGCTCTTCACTTTTGAGATATGTCTTTGTGATTCTACTGTAAGGGGGACTTAGGACTGTGTTCTAGTGGCAGTGGGGGCAGTCTGCTCTGTTCTATTCTGAGCTGGAAATCACAGAGAAATAAGTAAGAGTGTGGCAGTCTGATTGGCCACAAGGCTGTTTTATCAGTTTTCTGTGGCTGTATAAAGTCTGCCTGTTTGTGTGAATCTGCTCATCACATAGTGGGTTTTAATTGTGCCCCATGTAGACGCAGGCACCTATAATTGACATTTTCTGTATAAAACTATCCTTGAAACTTCTCCCTGCTGTGCAAAGGGAGGTTAGTTTGCACATTGATGAGCATTGCCCTTAAATTGTGTATTAAACACTCCTGAATTTACTCCATACACCTTCAGCAACCCTTTAATCAAGTAAAAAGGGCCAGCAACTATGGATATGAACTCTCCTGATATCTCTGCAGACAGCCCGGTCTATATGTGTTTCCTAAGGCAATGTAGCAGTTGCATCATGTTTACTAACATCCAGCTTATTCTCAAACATAATGATAAAGTATGAAAGAGAGATAATTACACACTGCCACTGGAGTCAAAGCTGTTGGGTACAAGAACTCATAATACCGATCAGATTGTCGACTTCCAAGATGGCTGCTCACTGATCAATAGCTTATTTTCAGCTCTCCCAGTGTGAAAAAAAAAACAGAGAGAAGGGCTAGTAATTCTGCCAGTTTTAGTTAAACTCAGTTCCTGGCTACTAAATAAATAAACAGACTGGATGCCAGCAAAGAAGAAATTTAGAGCACCTCAAAGAAAATCAACTGGAAATGGTGAAAAAAATGCTGACTGGGAAGAGTTGTGCAGCTATTCAGTAAAAAGCAGTTCAAGCTCCAGCTTTGGTACACAAGATGGCTTCCAGTAATTCAGTGGAAAATAAATCAAATGTGCTCAATGGTGATTAAAGTAAATGAAACACTGAATAAGTATAGCAACTCAAATAGTGAAAGATTGGAAAAATGTAAAAGGCTTTAAACAGCTGTTCAGGTGAAATGATAAAACTGTGAAAATCAGGGGGTTGAAATGAAGAAAAGACTGGTTGAGTATGACACTGCTCAAAAAAAAAGCTGTTTCAAAAAATGATAGTGTAGAGGATAGAGTGCATAGAGAAAACCTGATATTTTCTACTGTATCAGGTACTAGAATGACTAGACTATATTGATTTTATGAAGGCACAAATCAGCAACTGAACTGGTAACCCATAACAGGATTTGCTAATTGAAAGGGCACAGTGTGTATGCTCCAAACCCTACCATGAGAAAGCAGCCAAGGTTTGTATTAGTAAAGATGCAATCATACCAGCAGAAAGAGTTGATCCTGACAAAACAGTGGCAGAAAGAGAAAGTGCTAAAAGTGAGAGACAGTACAGTGTAAAAAATGATTATCCATTGTACACCAGGCAGAAGAGAAGCAGATCTTTCCAGCAGTCAGGGAATGTCGAGAGGCAGGTGTGTGATTTAAACTACTGTAACCATCTGTCTTCAGATTTTTTTCCCTGGAGGATCAAAGCCATTTTTTGATGCTGAACAGGCTAAGGAGGAAATACAAAAGTTTGTCCAACAAAAAGTGAGCTATACAACAAAAGGGTACTCACTTTCTCATTATTCTAATAATAAAACTTTTATAGAGGCATTGCCAGTGAAACAGTTTCCAGTGTTCAAAAGGGAAAAAGCTTGAGACAGAAAAAAAAGCCCAAGAGTTGACTAGAAAAATCAGAAGTGACTTGGAGTCTTGGTTTGGGAGATGGAGATGAACAAGAAGAAGACCAGCAACACTGAAATTAAAAAATGTGAAATTATAAAGCATACATCACATTTGTGAAACATAGCTTTAGAAAAAACTGGCTGAGAAAGTGTGGACTTAAACTTGTGTGGGACTGAAAAGCATATACCCCCCACTAAATGTCATTTAATGTTTGGAAGAACACTAAAAAGGGAAAAAGTAACTTACGTGAAACATTTTTTCTTAAGTGTATAAAACATTTTATAAAATTGCATGTTGTACAGTAAAGCAAAGTATGTTCTGTGATTATTGTACGTCATAAAGACACTAAAGTAAGCAAGTAGGTTTTCTTTTTTTAGTTTTAAGAAATTTAGGCATTACAGTGTAAAAAGAGAATAAAGGCTGAACAAAAGCATGTCTAAGTTAATATGCTGTAATCTTGGACGGTTGAGGTGAGGGGTGTGGTATACTGATTGTAATCCAGAGCTGAGACGTTTTCTATTACTTTTATATGTATGAATGTATGGATTAATGATTAATGCCCTTGGCTTAATGTAAAAACAAATTTCTTGTGTAAGCAGGTGGATTTTTTGAAAATAAGAGAACACAGTGAATTTAATATTTACTTTAGCAAATGTTTAGTGTGAGTTGGGAAGTCTGTAGCTGAGGGCAGCTGTACATTCTGTTATGTTTCCATGGAGTCAAGTTGGCAGACACTAAATCACATGAGTTCTGGACATTGATGAGATAAATATAAAATTAAAAGGTGCAAGAGCAAGCAGCTTAGTAAAAAAATAAGTTTAAAATTTATTGGAAGTAAGTAAGATATAGCAAATTTCCTGGTACCTAAATACTTCAGTGGCTTTGCTAGATGTGTATAGTTTAGCAATATTAAAAGTAGCCATTGTTCTTTTTCTTGAGGCTAAAAGTTATTTTTTTGAAAGCATACAAGCTGTTCCTCGCATCTTGGAGGGAAAGAAAGATGAGACAAGAATAGACATCAATTAATGTAAGTAGGAGCAGAGGCTGTAACATGCACTTTAGCATGGATAACCTTAATTTTACATTGGGTAATTCCTGTGGGTGCAGCTGTCTGTGACCGTTCCTGTCAGGAAGGTTAAACTTCATTATTTGAAGATGTACATAGTTCTCCATGTTTTTTTTAAGTTAATAATTTATGGAGTATTCTGGGGTGTGTGGGTTTTTTTGTTGTTTTGAGGGTTTTCATTGAAACAAAAAGTCTTGTAAAATGTGACACAGATTCAAATGGAGATGACAAGAAACAACTGTATGAAGGGAGGTGGGGAGTGCATGTAACACAAAAGCTGGAAACAGACAGTTAAAAAAAGCCGCCATATGTAATAGGTGGAAATAACTTACGGTAATGGCTGCACTTCCCACATTATTTTGGAACGTGGATGGCCTCACAGGTATAAACATAAAGGTAAGAGTACTGAATTATATTTAGAAATGCAGAATGCAAGTAGCAATGCTACAGTAAACTCATTTGGAAAAAGGTGAGCATATGAATTTGATAAAGTATTTTGGGGTAGATATTCAGCAGACTATTACTGACAAAGGAAAAGGGGGGTAATTGCACTTATTGCTGGAGGAGCTTCAATAGCGATAGAATAAGAGGAAAAGAACGGTAGAGTTGTGGTAGTAAGAGGCTACTGGCAAAGGAGGAGGATTACGCTGGTGTGTATTTGTATTCCACCTAAAACTGCTGCTCAGCTTTCAGCAGGGAATATTACCTATAAGTGGGGACTGGAACTCCTCGTCTCAACAGTGAGGGTGTATCTGGGGACCCAGAAGGGAAAGTATAACAAAAGAGGTAGATTTTTGAAGAAATTTATGAAAATATTTGGTATGGAAGATGTGAATTTAATAGTAGAATATCTGAGAGAATTTACATATTATTCTCCAAGTTACAATAACTGGCTCGATTAGACAGAAGTTGCATTTCACAGGAATATGTGCATTTAAAGGCTTCAACATACATCCAGTAATTATTTCAGACCATGCTCCAGTAACAACTAAGATAAAAATCCATGGTAATGAAGTAAAAATGAGACTGGAGCTTCTTCACCTACTTGTTAAAAAGTGAGGAATGTAAGGCATGGGTAGTAGAAATTATTCAAGCGTTATTAGGGAAGATAGAAGTTTCTTAAGTTATAGCTAGTGATTGAGATAAAATGAAGGCAGAGTTTAAAAATTGGGTGGAAAGAAGAGAGAGATTTGGTTAAGAAGTAATAATTTAGAGGGGCTGATAAAGGTTAAAGTATTTGCAGAATAAGAGGAATCTCACAGAACAAGAAGAGGCGCAACTGCATATTGCTAAAATAAGTGTATGTATGGATAATATGCATGAGTTTAGAAAGATTGCTTTTGTGCAACTGTTTTTTTGATAACTCCAGAGCACAAAAACTTAGGCAACAGAAAGCAGAGGGGGTACTTGCTATAAACTTAGGGAGTCTATAACAAGAAATATAAAAAAGGTCCTGTAGAGGTGTTAGAGATATTTTGGAAAGTTTATGACAGTTTGTATAAAGCAGCGAAAAGTAGAAATCAAGAAAGAGCAGAAATGGAAATATTTATGGAAGACTTTAAGTATGCCAAGGTTAGATGTAGATGAGGCTCAACAAGATAGGAGGAGGCGAGTTAAAAATGGTGATATCTGATCAATCTGCAGGAAAGTTTCCAGGAATAGATGGTATTCCTGTGGAAATTTGGAAGCTAGAAGAGAAGAAAGTGCTAAAGATCTTGCAGGTTTAGTTTAGCTATTTTAAAAGGTGGAGAAGCACCAATATCCTAGAAGAAAGCTGTGGTGACTGTAATACCTAAAGACTGTAAAGACCCTTCGGACCCAGCTTTCTATAGGCTCATTTCATTTTTAAACCATGATTATAAAATATTTGTCTGCTACAGCTAAAAGAATCGCAAAGGTGTTGCCATAATTGATTAGTGGATTGTTGTCGTTTTGTTAAGTGGAAGCAAACATTTGACAACATTAACAGAACAGTGATGATCCAGAGGGATGAGGAATGTAAGAAAATACTGTAGATGTTGGTGGATCTTGATGGAGAGAAAGCATTTGACAGAGTAAGCTGGGATTTTGAGAAGGGCAGTGAAAGCGTTTGCATTCCTTGATACAATATTAAGGTTAATTAGGAGGATATATGAGGGATTGGAAGCAAAAACTAAGGTGGGAGGCTTCTTCTCTAATAAGTTGTATCTGAACAGAGGAACTAGGCAAGGGTGTCCTCTTTCCCCTTTATTATTTGCATTATATTTAGACTCAAAAATAAGGAACTCAGAAAATCAAGGATATAATTGGTGTGGTAATCAAGAAAACATGGCTTTATTTGCAGACAGTATTAATTTGTTCCTGATAAAGACAGAAAAAAGACCTCTCAGTGTTGTGTAACATTTTGAGACACTTTCTTATCTTTTTGTGATATAAAATTAATGAAGGTAGAACAAAGGCCATAGCTGTAAACCTTAAACCATCATTATTCATGGGGACACAATAAAATGAAGTATTTAGTAATACGGGTTAAAAATGATTCTGTTATGGAAGCTTAGGATATGTGGGAAGAAACTAAAAAGATGATAAAGTAACTTTAAAATGGGAAGGTCTTGTTTATAGATAGCAAGATACAAGCAGTAAAAACGTTTTTGTCACTTTAGTTTTATTTTCAGGTCAGGCATATTTTATCTACTAGAGGAAAGGTTGTGGACAGTAATTGACAAAGAGTTGAAGGATTTTACCTGGGAGGGGAAGAGGGCAAAGGCCAGCTAGGATAAGTTGATCCTTCCAGTACAACAAGGTGGTTTAGGATTGCCTGACTTGAAGGGATATTTTTGAACTACACAATTAAGGCTAATATACATAACACAAGCAAAAAGAAGTGGTGATGATGATAAAGTGAGGAGGGGTGGGATTTAAGAAATAAGGAGAGAGTGGGATTTTGGATACAGATCCTTAACGAGAATAACAGCCATACGGAATATTATGTTCATTATGTATCAAGAAGTAAGCCAACACGAAAATGGTGAAAGAGGATTTTGTCGATAGGGATGAGCTCAATTTGATGGTGCAGAGAATAGGCAAGAAGGGGATAGAATTTACTGTGGAAAGCTAGCAAATGAACCAAGGTATTGGGAGCAAATAACTAGAGAAGGAAAAGTAATAGAATGAGAAGAGGCCAAGAAGATATTTGGACTGCAGGCTAGAGACTGCTTTTTCTGTCAGGGATTTATATCAGAGTATAGGCAAAGAGAAAGGAATGGGGGAATCTTAAGTGAAAGACCTACTCTGGTACAGTTTTTAGTTGACTGTAGAACAGAAGGAAGGGATAATTAGTGGGGTATGTAAAATATTGCATGATACCTATAGGAATCAGTCAGAGCAGGTTAGAAAAGATTGCAGAGAGAGATTGGATAAGCAATTCACAAGGAAACAATGGGAGGACATATGTAGGCTCTCCGATATGCAACAAAATCTAGCAGCTTCAGGATGTGTGCTAGGACGTGATTGCATAGGTATTTTTTTTTTATTCTTAAGGCAAACTCCAAATATTTTTTCCTCAGGTAGATGGCAAATGTTGGAGATGTGATGGTGAGGAAAGAGGTACCTGGGAATATATATTAGCAGACTTGGAATATTCTATAGAATTTTTAGTCAGAAATATCGGTTGAGCAAAGGGGTGTAATTAAGGAATTGATTTTTTGAGCTGTGTTATAAGATCTGAATTGCCTAGTGATAATAAGGCCTTAATAATTTTAATTCTGTTGCCTGCCAAAAAAGCAATTGCAAGAATAGAAATCAAAACTTAAACCCACTGTTTGAATTATTGAATGTTGTACAGAGATAAGATTTGGAAGTGGGATTGTTAGAAACCGTGTAGGAGTAAATAGCATAGAAAAAATTGAAATTGTGGGAACACTACATGCAGAATCATGTTTTTCAGGAGTAAGGTTTAAGGAAGGCAGAAATTACTAAAGTTATGTAATGTTGGATTGATAGTTATAGGAAAGAATATAGGAGATGTATGATGTTTGTAACTGGGAACATGTTAATATGGTTTGTTTGCTTTTATACAAATGTATGGCTCCCTAGGTCTTAAGTGATGTTTCAGTAAAGGTGTTAAAAAAGTACCCATCAGGTTATCAGTAATGCGCACACACACACACACACACACACACACACACACACACACACACACACACACACTGAAGCCACCACACTCAGTAAGGACCAGACACACTGATCCACATATGCTGAGGCTCTTGAATGTAAATTTCCCTAAACCCCAAAGACCTCCCAGACGTGTCTTCAACAGGTTTGCCCAGCAGCCCCAGAAAAACTCCACATGAGCAACACCCACCACAACACATACAGCTACATCTCACGGAGCCCAACTTTTAAGTCAATAAGACAAGCCACCACACATCCCAATGTTTTAAGGAGAATGTCAGTGTTAGATGACTCTTAGAGGCCAGGATCCACTAAATCCCACCTGCACTCATGTCATTGGATTGCAAATACCAGTATGACTCAGTCATAGTCTATGTGGGTGTAAATGTCCTGAGACATACCTACCAGGACTGCATGAAAAGAGATATGAAGCTCTTAGACTGTGTTCCAGGCCAGTATGAGTTTAGCACTGAGCAGCATTCCACATTATGGCATCATCCTTGGTGAAGGTAAACTGATGATTATTGACTATAATAATTGGCTTAATTTTTGGTGTCACTCCAAGGGGGGTACAATATTTGTCAGCTTGGAGAGGATATGGCTGGCAGTCTGTATTGCTTTGCCATTGATGGTCTGCACATGTTCCCTCTAGGCTTTCAAATACTGGCTAAAACATTGTCCTCTCCCATTGTACCTTTTTATGTAATGCCAAGCTGGCAAACCTTCCAACATAGCAAAACCAACCCAAGAAAATCTAAAGATGTTACTGTTCAGTTCCATCTAAACAAGAAACTCCACTCCCTTTAAACTCTCCTCACCCTGGAGAATGCAGACATTTGTGTGGTTATCAAGACATGATTTAAAGCAATGGAGAGTACCCCAGCAATGTAGGTCTACATTGTCTTCCACACATTGAAACCAGCTACTGCACAGATAGGGACTAAAGGTGGACGTGTCTCGGCTGCCATCAAAAGCAAATATACTTCGAGGATGTTCAAACAGGAGGATGGTCTTGAGCTTCTCCACATCCAAATTAATACAGGCAAAAGTCCCATACCATATCTGTACACACTATAGGTTCTCCTGTATGTCCTAGGAAACCCATAACACATGCTTAAACTTACTGGAGACTTCATTCTGCTTGTGGGTGACTTTAACTTCCCCAGTATAAACTGGAAATCATACACAACTCAAATTTGCAGGCACAGAGATTCCTGGACTTTGTTGACAGAAACACCCTGGACCAGATCAAAATAAATTCCAGGATCCCTGATAACCCTGGAACATTTAGGAATTTTTCTAAGCCAGACTTCCTACTATAACTCATTGCCTCCAGTACAGCTGTTTTGAATGTGTACCTTTAACTCCCAGTGGGTGTGGCCTGAGCCTTTAAAAAATGAAGTTATCACCTTACAGTTCCAAAAAATACTCATTGACAAAGGTCAAGTATCAATGCAGTTCTGTTTGTTATCATGTATGCTTCAAGGTAAAATATTCTGATAACCTTGTATCTGCATGTTTTGAATTATTAATGCGAATATGAACAAGCAATATTTGATACACAGCGAGCAACTCTATTCTAACAAAGCCAAATTTGAGGTAGAAATAGTTTCCCAGGCAAAGGGCAACCATAACCTGTCTTTAGCTATGTCTGCCACTGCAAAAGGCAGTACACAACAATGTTCAGGCATGCTTCATGCCACATGAATGGAGAATTGTAATGGCCAGTCCTCTATGCAAGGGTGGGCCATCAACAGACCCCAGTAGCTGCAGATTTGCAAGTCCGACTAGTATCTTTGTAAAGCCATGAAAAGAATTATCACAGAAATGATTAACAATGACATAGGAAATCTACAAACATTGGATCCAACCCAGCTTGTTTTCGTCAAGTGTAATTCATGCCTACTCAACCTGCTGGATTCCTTTGAGACGGTCACCAAATCAATGGATGATGGCAATACAATGCATAATACCTATGTTGACTTAATCAAGGCATTTGATACAGTTTCCCACTCTTGCATTTTTGACCAACTCAAGAAATTGGGCATAAACACCTGTGTCGCCTGCTGGATAACCAGGTGGCTCTCAGGACACAAGAAGTTAGGAAGGGGGGGGGGTCCACCTCCACAAAGAGGCTAGTCCCGTAGGGCTCTGTTCTGGGTCTACTCCTGTTTGGCATCTACTTTTGTGAAGCCAAGGCCAATGTCAGGGGCCTCTGGCTGGCCAAGTTTGCAGACTATTGCAAACAATGTGCAGTCATAGCATCCCCCAAGACACTAATATCCACCAAGAAGGGCTAAATCAGATAAATAGCTGGTACCAGTGACACTGACTAAAACTCGGTGCCAAGAATTGCATAATAGTATTATTTTGGAAGTCTGCTAACCATGGAAACTACCTCAGTGATAATATGCCCGTAAGAGTAGACCCAGTAATCTATGATTTGGGGACACGTAGACAGTAACCTGGCCTTCAGCCATCATGTATCTACTGTAGTAAGGAAAGCATTCTATGTTGTGCAAATTATAAGCAAGGGTTTGCACTCATAAAACCAATCATTGAGGACAATGCCCCGTGACCAGGTGCATGCAACAACTGGAACATCCACAGAAGTTCCTTACAAAAATGATACAGGAAGTAAATATGTCCTACACAGATCGCTTCAAAACCCTATTGCCTGTACTCTAGCTCTTACAGGCTGCTTAGGGGCTTTCTATGCCAGGTATACAAGGCATCTTTTAATCCCACTTTGATGGACCATCTGCATTTCTACAAAACAAATAGCATCAGAATTACCTGAACTAGGGAATTAAACATTGCTTGTGACATAATTAGAACATGTTGTAGGGACAAGTATATGTCTAGGAGACTATCCCTTCCCCGGTACAGGCTTCCCATCCATGTGAAGCAGAGTTCTTCCCTAACCAATTCAAATGTAACTTGGACCAGTAGATGGGGAATCACAAATTCACCCTGGCATGGCATCTATGTCCCTAATGGATACAGGCATCTGGTAAATTCTTGACCACCCAAGCCCTAGCCTGTATATACCCTTTGGAATAATCTTAAGGTCACTCAACTTGTCATACATTTGGGATGCTTGGCTAGGCTTAAAAAGGCCTCTGTCATTGTTAGCCTAGTTATGCACCTATGAACTTCTGGGTATGGAGGAACTTTAGCCAGTGGTTGCCATTCTTTCATTCATTCTGGCCTTTGAGAATGCCCTTCGTGGCATGTCATTGAAGCCAGACTGTCACCCATGTTCCCCAAGGAGCTCAGATTGTTTTTATAGGGTTATAGACAAATATAATTACCTGTGTGAAAATTTAGTAAATTCTAATTAGTTGCTGGGGAGGTCCCACTTCCTCCTCAGTGACCGAGAAAGAAAGTTGCCGAACCCATTTTGTAAAGGGTTTTATTCCTACTTTTGGAATCGGGGCCATAGTCTGCCAGACCCTTATAATTCATTATCAAGGAGGGATCTTCAAACAGGTTTCTAAGAAATTCAGCTGTAACCTTGAGAGAGAGAGGTTGATTGTAAACTGACTCAGGCTGTTGTAAAAGAGGAGAAGCTTGCAGTTGAACGGTTATGATGTAGATGCTTGTTCTTGCAGACACCAGTATAAAAAGAGATGCAGGGTTCATTGACCTCCCTGACAATGTGAATATCTATTTATTGATTGTACAATTAAATAAGATCTGCTGATGTTCATGATAAAGATCACTGCAGAAGAATTATTTCTTTTTTTTCTAGAGGAAATTAGCCATATAAGTAAATGTCTCCCCTTGCTCATCTACCAGAAATTTTGGATGTCTGCAGGATAAAATTAAGCTCCTTCCTTAGCTAAGATGTCAGAATGATTATTGGCTAAAAGGAAGACCAGTTACGCCATCTTCACTTTTTTTATGTGAGAAGTGTCCGGATCTCACCACATCTGCCTGTTGCCTCTTCCAGGTGATTTACAGAACCGTGGGGAACCTTTTTCTATGCTTTACTTACATCTGTTGACCATATTGTATGGTTACATTGTGTTGGATTCTGAGAGAGATTTTTCCAGGACACATAATGTCCTTAGCAAGGGTCACTAACACATGTCCACAGAAGGTAGCCTTTAGGACAGATTTATCATTTACGGTGCCTTTTTTTCTTTTGGTGGAGGAATCCACAAGCTTATTCCTGTGAGCACTGTGTAATTTTCTTCTCCATTGGGCCTGTAACTTTCAAGCTTTATTAGAACACACAAAATGTTTTTACCATCGGAATGTGTTATATCCATCTCTTTTCTGTTTTGGGGAGCCCTTGATCAACAGTCTGAAAACTAAAAGCCTCTCGGAAAGGAACATTGACATAGAAAGCCTGAGAAGCCCAGAAAATTAGTAATTAAAGAACCAGTGAGCATGGAATATGAGGCAACAGTGATCTCACCATTCCCACACAGTTCGAAGGACATCAGCACCAGTGAGGCATTCATTGGCCACCCACAGGCCCACATCTTACTGTGACTGTGTCTCCACCTGTTTAGCCGCTCCAGCAGCAGACAGTGGTGTCATATCCTTTTCCCTTAGCAAGACCTCAATAGAAATCACATTGAATATCAGGCTTGATGGCTGTTTTTAGCCAGCTGCAGTGGAATGTCTGTCCTTGCAGGATATCCCTATGATTTTGGTGCATTAATCACCAGAAATTCTACCTTTTAGTAAACAAGTACATGATCAGCACCCAATTGCACAAGTCTGGATTTCCATAGACTGGATACCACCCTTCAGGCAGCTGTTCCCACAAGACTATCAAGAGAGGACAAGCAATCCTCACATCTCCCACCCCCATACAGGGCTGCATTAACAGGGGGTACTGATGGAGCTGCAGCTCCAGGTCTACATGTCAGAAATAGGGTCTGCTGCTGCTTCTCCCAGTTTAGTCTTAAATCCTGTACTGTTTTCACACCAAATAAATAGACATCTTATTTTTTTCAGTCCCAATCCCACAAGGCTCATAATTGGTTAGCTGGTATCAGCTGCTCGCTTCTGTTAGCCCCATTGTATCTGGATCACTACTCGATCCCCTCTTGGTTGGGTCACAGTCAGGTCTTTATTCCTCTGCACTATTGAGCTAGGTTAACCTTCATATAAGGAAGGTTATTCTTTCATGTGTGTGACCAGTGCAGGTAACGGTGCGAGTCCTGTATGAGTACATGTGTATCTTTTTTTAATTATTGCTGTTTTCAGTGTGGCTGTAGTGGAATACTTTTATGTATTACATGAGTCAGTGCTTTGGCATTATATACACTTGTAAACTAGCTAATTTTATAAAAAGCACATTTTTATTACCCTTTTTTATGGCAAAAGTATTTTTTTCTGTAATTGTATGACATGCATTACTTTAACTTTTAATGCCAGTAGATTGCTTTATAGGTAATTCTGTTTCATATCCTTGCAACAATAGTTGTAATAACCTATACTGGTGCTGCTGCTGCTAATCTCACGTACTGTTTCTCATGTGTGTACCAACCAGAGAAGAGAACCAACGGAAAGGCTGTCTGAGTTTTGTTAGGGTAACAGCTCCTGAAATAAAATTGTGCAGGTGTATGTAGGTTTACTTAACATAACAGTATATCTTTGAAGAGAGGTTGTAACAAGAAAAGCCCTTCCCACTCTTCCCTTCTGTTGGGGATTTTACTTCCTACAGAAGGACTGTTTGATGGCTACAGGCAGGTCATTAACTTGGTGATTCTTCTTTCCATCAGCCTTTTTTAATTACTGGTAATTTCTCCATATCTCTTCTTTTAATGTGATGGTCAACTGGCAATCACTTTTTACATTTGTTTCTATTTTCTAACATTCCTCAACTATTACTAAAAAGCAAAATAGTTTTGACAGTACCTGCAGGCTCTGCCAGTTGTGCAGGTTAAGTATTGCCCTTTACCATTAAAGTATGTTTACACTTGGTTAGTGTATAATTTTTAGTCATTTACTAGTAAGATTTTACCTTTATACCTTTAAACATACCTCTCAACTAGAAGACGTTGAAAATAGAAACAAAGGCCTATGAAAAGTAGGAACATTCAGCAACCCCCCCCCCCAAATATCTAATTAGCATCAGATTTGAATACCAAATAGCATATAACTTCCCACTTCAGTAAGAATGTGAGACGCTACTCAAATATGTTTAAAAAAAAACAAAGAAATTTCAAAAATGATAAGTAAAATATAAGCCTGTTACCAAAGAGTTCATGTAAAGTCTGTAGACTTTAATGAACTGCACTACAGAATTCTACTACACGAGATCATTTATTTTTGCTTCAGAAAAAGTGAAATGTAAGATACATGTCCTTTTCTATAAATAATTGTTGCCATAGTATGTTCATGTAGTGTGGTTTTCTGTACACTAGGTAGTTTCAAAAATCATGTGTGCTAAGACTAGTTTAGACAGTAAATCAAGCCTGAAAATAAGGACATACCACCAAAAATACGGACATCCTGTGCAGGAGTAAATCATGCCTAAAAATAGGAATGTCCTTACAAAATAGGAATACCTGAGGTGTCTGCCTCTAAAGCTTTTTTTTTTTTAAATTTTTATTATGTGTTTGCTATTATAATGTACAGTTTAGTACCGAGTCTTTCTTTATAGTGCAGTATTTTTTGTATGGACATGCTTGTGTTTCATATGCATAGGAGTTTTTTTCAGCTTTAAAATGTAGCACCGGGGCTGCTGTTTTACGTAAAGTGCTTTCTATACTTCTTTATTATAGCGGCCCTAGTGATAGCGGCCTTGGGCAATGCAGCGTATAACCACAAATGAAATGTCATTTAAGCTATTACCCCAAACAAACATGCATACCATTTATGAGTAATGAATTCACGCATCGTACTACAAGAAAAAAGAGCAAAACTTACAAGTGTCACTGCTCTTCATTGCTAGTAGCTGTCATGCATTTTTTTTGACTGCAGGACTCAATGGTGTATATTTCATGCAGTTACTTGCTTTTAAATCACTGCGACTGTTTGTGTTACAGTAAAGCAGCATCCAAAACTAATTTGCTACATACTGTCTCCCAAATGAAGCGTATATTTACTTTTATCTAGTTGTACAAATAATACCCGAGTCCTCCAAACTTGAATTATGGCTCTTCTGGTTGTGCAGCTCTGAATTACCATTTCACTATTCTACACAGTTTTTTTTTTTTTTTTTGCTTTGCTCAGATAGTTTTCTTATAGGTTCGTAGGTGTGTACTAGGCTAATGGCCCTGGAGCCTTTACAAGCCTAGCTCATAGGATTATCCTGGCATCATGTCACCTGACCTTAGTTCCCAGTGCCTCTGTCGAGTAGAGCTACTGGAGTGATGTTTTCCCATCCACTCATCAAGATTTCTCTTGAAGAGGGCCAGTGAGGTGCTCTGCTTGACATGTATGGGAAGTCTATTCCAGAGCATGGGCAGTCTCTGGGTTATGAACCTGTCCCTCCATCATGTTCTGTTGATTGTGGTAATGAGGTTGAGCTCTCTGGAGCATGTGGTGCAGAGGGATTGGGATTTCTTTAGATGTAGCATTTCTAACAGAGCTGGGTCAGACATGGCTTTGTTAGTCAAGCAGAGATCGCCTCTAAGTAGGCGATATGAGACACAGAATAGTTGACTTTTTTGAGTCTGTCTGTATAGGCCAAATGTTTAAGGCCTAGGATCCTCTTTGTGAGGTACTTTTGCTTCAGTTTTTGCAGGTGTTTAGTGAGGTACATGCCAAATGGGGCATTGTACTCAATGATTGGCCTAATGAGGGAAGAGTAGAGGGAGACAATGACTTCTTTCTTCCTGGATGCAAAACCCTTAGTAATGAGATGTGCCACATAGACTGACTTTCTGTCCACAGTGGCAATGTGGTTGTCAAAAGAGAGGTTGTTGTCAACCTGTGTTCCCAGATCTCTTGTAATGTCTTCTGTGTTCAGTGGACTACCATCGATGTGGTAATTCATGGGAACAGAGTTTTTCCCAAAGGGGATGACAACACTTTTTTTTGGCATTAAGCTTAAGGCCATGGTTCTGACACCTGTCGTTTGTTTCAGTGAGGCCTTTCTGTAGGATGTCAACATCACTTGGGAAGTTAATAATAGCTCCCAACTTGCAATCGTCTGTGAACTTTGTCAGCCAGAGTCCCCTCGTGTTGGCCTGGACCTCAGAGAAGTAGATACCAAACAGGAGAGGACCCAGGACCGAACCCTGTGAGACTGCACTCATGACTGGTCAGAAGCCTGACTTGGGGTCAGCTACTTTTACACTGTGGGTTGTACCATGTGAGCCAGTTTGCAACCCACCTAGTGATATAGGGGTTGATGCCTAGCTTAGTGAGTTTTTCTATGGTTCCTGAGTGGGGAATGGTAGCAAAGGCCTTGGCCAGATCAAGGTAGGTTGTATGAACCACCTTGTCTTCATCCGCAGCTCTGGTGACTGACTCAAAGAAGTTGACCAAGTTGAGCAGGCATGATCTACCCTTCACAAAACCAAACTGTGTGGGATCCAGAGTTTGGAGATTCCCTATATCCTTGTTTATTAGGTCCATGATGATGCGTTCTATAGCTTTGCATATCAGACTCATCAGGCTAATGGAGCAATAGTTCCCAGGGTCTGTAGTTACTTCTCCTTTGTGGAGAGGGATGACTGTAGCAGTGCGCCATTCAGTAGGGACAAAGTCTTAGGTGAGGTTGTGATTGAACAGGGCACACAGGTTAGGTGCCAGTTCACTCTGTAGTTCATGTAGAACACAGCCAGGGATATTGACAGGTCCCATGGAAGCTGTATTCTTGGCCTTGGACAGTGCTGTTTTAACCTGTGCAGCAGTAATACTGGGTGCCTGGCAATCTACTGGTATTGTGACTGGTCCTTTGGGGGGGGGGTAAAGTTGCCACTTAATCTGTCGGCCAGTATATTGACAATATCTGTTGGCTCAGTATAGGAGGTACCATTGTGCAGTAGCTCAGAGCAAATTTGGGTATTGCCGTGGCGATTCTTTACATAACTATAGAAGGCCTTGTGGTTGTCTTTACTATCTGCTGTAATTCTGTTTTCATAGCTAGTTTTAGAGGATTTGATGATGGATGTCAGCTTTTTGTTGAGGCTGATAAGGGAGTTTTTCCAGTGTTGGGACTTCACCTTATTCCACATCAGTTTCTTACTTCTTTTGTAGAGTTTGTTTATGGCAGGGGACCACCAGATTGGCTTCCTTTTTTTGGAGGAGAGTGTCTTGGTTCTATTCGGTATGGCAAGATCCATGTATTTGTTTGTGTATTTGTTCGTACAGTGCATTGGTGTATGATTCGGTGGTCATGCAACTATTCTCCATTTGCATGGGTGTAGTGAAGTTCGTGACCTCTGTTTTTAGGAGCCCAAAGTTAGCTTTGGAGAAGATTTTCATGGTGGTTACCTTTGCGGGGGTGGAGGGGTAGGAGGGATGTGGATTTCCAAGGTGATTAGTTTGTGGTCGGCTCTAACCAGGGAGCAGTTGACTGTTGGTGTAGAGCAACGATCGCCATCTTAGTAATGACCAGGTCAAAGATGTTGCTACCTCTAGTGGGGGTAAGAACGAGCTGGCCCAAGACATTGGAATTGATGAATTCCTGGAAACGTTGGGCAAGTGTCTTGGTACATGAGTAGTTTTCCCAGTTAATGGAGGGGTAGTTGGGGTAGTTTCTAGTTTTTTTCTCTTGTGGTTACTATACATTGTATAATTAACAGTTGTTCTGAAATATAGCCATCTTTTTAAGAGTGTGTGCTTGAATTTCGAAAATGCTTTAACCATCCGTTAGGATTTAAAATCAGATTAGTTCTTTTAGGGTTAGATACATGGGGCAGCCACGGTGGTGCAGCAGTTAGCGTTGTCGCCTCACAGCAGGAGGTTCTCCGGTTCTATCCTCGGCTGGGGTGCCTTCTGTGTGGAGTCTGCATGTCCTCCCTGTGGTCGCGTGGGTTTCCTCCGGGTGCTCCGGTTTCCTCCCACATCCCAAATACATGCTATAGGTTGATTGGACACTCTAAATTGGCCCTAGGCGTGAGTGCATGCATGTGTGTGCCTTCTGTGGAAGGTTGGGTGCCGAGCTGGCAACTCGACAACGTAAAATTCTACTGCCAATCATGAGCGGACAGGTGATCCGCTGTGGCGACCCCTAACCGGGAAAAGCTGAAAGAAGAAGAAGAAGGGTTAGATACATGAGAAAGGCAGTACTCTTTACCAAACTATATCGCCAAGGCCGCTGTAATAAGGAAGTACCGTACTTCCCTTTCAAGCTTGGATAATGGAGTACATACTGTCGAAGGTAAAAATAGAGTAAAATAAGAATATATGTAATTTTACATTTAATTTTGTATGTAATTGCGTCTTTCACATTGTGTTCTTTGTGAAGTGAGAAGAATATTTGGATTTGTTTTCTGTGAATGTTTGTGCACGTTCTTTTACATTGATGCCATGCACATTCATCCATCCTTATGGAAAACTGTAGCGAAAGAACTGAAAAGAATGTGAAGCATCATGCGAATACAAAAGGGATTCTAGTGCTGCCCAGCATTAGTACCGAGTAAGCCCAAGGATGTTCCCCCTCCACAGGGAAGGTACCAGTAATTTCCAGATTTTGGCTAGAAGAAGACATTTATAAGGAGAATAAACCCCAGTTTTATTTACTTTTACAGTGACCTCTCAAAGGTATACTGTTATGATATGTACAGCTGTGCTTTTTATGCAGCAGCAACATGTTGCCAACAAAACCTTCCTGTTGCATGTTGTAGTCAGAGGGATCTAAAATAGAATTTGTCATGTAGGCTGATTTTATTGGGTCAGTACCCTTGTTTGATAAACTTTTGGACCAGGTCTGACAGTAGGTATTTTTCATTGTTATTTAAGGGAGTGTTTAGGTCTAGTAATCACACACACCTCTCTCTCGCTCCACAGAACCCTATTTGGAACTAGTGCTGCCCGTTTCTTAAGTAGTGAAGCTTTAGGGGAACACGTCATTAATAACAAATTGCAACAGGCATTGGGAAACACTAATGGCTATTCATAATTACGAAGAGTAATAAATAAGGAGACATTGGAACTAGTCTTCCTTGGATCATTGTCATTGTGTTCCTAAACTTAATCTATAGGTTAAAAAACACTGGAGTAGTCCCAGTACATGTACATGTTGTGTAAGCTGTTAATGTCTACAACGTTTGCAGGAAGAAGCAGTCATTTTGCTCAACTATCTGTGAAGTGTATTTTCTTGTTTTGATATTGTCACCTCATCTACGCGGTTTTATAGGCTAGTTGTGTAGTTTCTTGTCCCTGCTCTAAACAGTTCCTGTCTTGATTTCTGGTACTAGGCCATTGCGAGCTTTATAGATCATACCCATGCAATATTATGAATTCCTTTTAAGCTATGTTAGATAATATGGGTTAGAAGACTTCCAAAATGTCTAACCCAAACTTAAGATCAAGATTTCAAGAAATGCTTTATTTCTACCTCTTGGGTTGATAAATATTCCTTAAAATGTGCATATGATTTCATTGATGGAGTATCCACAGCAACTGCCACTTGCTCTGTCATTCCTAGATATGCTTTGTTAAGGCTCAACTTTTACCAGAAAACTTCAAGGCTCAGTTATTTAGTGCTTCTCTGGATAAAGATTGTTGCTTGGTGGTTCAACAGCTTAAGTCTTTAAAAAGATGGAAGACAGAGGTAAAGCAGTGCAAAGAGTAAAACCACGTTTGCTTTCTAGTAACCAGGTATAGGAAAAATTGTCCCCCAAACCAGGTTCTTCCTTTAGAAAGCAGTCCAAATCTAAACAACATAAATCAGGCAAAAGGCCCTTTTAAGAAAATAGAAATAGCAAGATCACTGTAAAAACAGACACATTTGCTTCCAGAGTACCAATATTAATGGAGATCAACCCTCTTTCTCTTTCCCCACCACAGGCAGTTATCCCCTCTCCACAGAATTGTCAATGTTTATGTAATTGTACATGTGAGTAAAAGGAGGTGTTAACACTAAACATATGATCTGATGCTATCCACATTATTACTGATAACGGGTGGGTCTTGGATCCAATCTTGGAGCCGAGGCGGCAACCAAAAGGACAGCTCCTGAGCTCAAGCTCCTCTCCTTCCAAGATCCCCTGCTACTAACAACCCCCAGATCTCGTTTGCGTGATTTTGCTCGGGTGTGCTTCATGCTGCTCAGGTTTCCTTTTTCAGATAGTAGAATTTTCTCTGGGGTTTTCTTCCTTATCTTGCTAGCTCTTCACCTCTAGTGTCTGGTTAGGTTTCCTCCCATCTCGGTAGCATTAAGGTTTGTTTTTTTTTTTTAATTGATCTTTTCCCAGGGTTCCTGCCCTTTTTTCTCCCTCGGTCCCTTGGATAGTTTCTAATTTTCCTACCTTTTGCTTTTTCTGTCTCCCCCCCCCCCCATTTGTTGTGCAGTATGCGGGTGGTGTGCGTGTGTGTGTGTGTGTGTGTGTGTGTGTGTGTGTGTGTGTGTGTGTGTGTGTGTGTGCGTGATGTCTGAGAAGCCCTCTGGGTTTAAAAGGTGCTCCTCGTGCGGTCAGAAAATGCCCCATTCTGACTCACATGAGGACTGTGTTTATTGTCTGGAAGAGCCTCACCTGGAGGTTGAATGTGACATTTGTGCCAGATTCAACCCCACATCTCTCCTGGAATGCAGGAGCAAGCTCCTGCTCAAAGGGCTTGTTAAAGGGGGTCCTTTGATCTCAGGTTCCCCTTCCAAGCCCTCCTCCAATTACAAAAGGAAGTCTTCCTCTAGAGATTCTCTCGACAAAAAGCCAAGGATCTTTAATCACAGTTCCCCTGATCCATGTCCAGCTTCCTTGGCTTCGGATCTGGGCTCTTCTGCTCCGAGAGCCCCAGCTCCATCTGTCGGATCAAAGACCTCAGAGGTCCTTGGATCCGACCCACCTGTTGGATCCCTCTGTGGTGCCAACTGCTTCTTTGGATCCAATCAGGCTTTCGGAGCCAATGGTTTTGTCAGATCCGATCATAGAGAGCTCTCCCCTCCAGATCCAGCAAATCAGATCCAAGGTGCACAAGTCAGTCTCCCTCCCCAGACTGCAGGCCATCAGCCAGGTCGAGACATTCCTCCATCTCTTCTAGATCCACCAAGGGAGCCTGCTCCCCTCAGACATGGATAGGATGATGAGGAGCTTTCTCAAGACCCAAATCAAGTTGGGCTTGTTGCCATCCCTTGATCAGTTGCCAAGGGGATCCTCTCCATCTGCAGGAATCCTTTCTCCTTGTCTGACCCAACTGGGTTTGGACTCCTAGGATTAGAGCATTCCCGGTGAGAGGTTGATGGTGTTGGGCATGTCTTCCCTTCCCACACTGTCAGGGTCCCAAGCAGGCTCGGTTCCATTGCCCTGGGAACTGGCTGCACTTCGGACCCATGAGGTCCATGCTGATTCCCGGGGTGGTGGGGTCGGGTCTGGAGTTTTCGAACCGTTCCGTCCCTCTGGGGGCCTCCGCGCTAGACAGCTCAGGCTGATATTGTCTAGAGACAGTGCTGCATCGGTGTCCCCCTTCCATCTCAGGCAGCTGTGGCCATTGGGGAGTTGGGGGGCTTCATCCAGCCCGTCAACCTTCCGGGCGATAGAGAGGACCGTGTCCACCTGGGCATCAGCTCTCCGGCTCTGGGTCCTCCCCAGAACCTCTTGACTTTGGGTGGCAAGACCTCATCATCCTTCCAAGGTCAGTCCTCCTGTGAGTGCCTTCAGATGGGCATTAACCCCCTCGGGGTCCCTACCTCCACCGAGTCCTCCCCTGAGCCCCCATGGAGGAGCCTTCTTGGAAGAGGACGTGCAAGAGGAGACACTTGGACTCCCCTAGAATGTCCCTCACTGAAGACATGGGCTTTGAGGAAGAAGACGGGTCCTCCAGACCTCCATCCGATGAAGTGTACTTTGGGGACATCCTCGAGATCCTTAAGTAAAGAGGCAGATGGTCTTCCTCACCACATCTTCTGAGGAATCTGTGTTTTTGAAGGCCTTCAGGATGGGCTCATCTTCTACCTGGGTGTCTCCCCCTGCCGACGAGCTTGTCCAACTCATCTTTGATAGGGAGTGGAAGGACCTATACACAATGGAAATAGTTCCCAAGAAGGTTGACAGGTTTCTAAGTCTCCTGCAAGGACAAGGTATTTTGGAGCAAGGGTGTCCCGGTTGATGCTATTCTGGTGGCTGCAGCCATTAAAAAGCTCACTGAGCAAAGTTCCATGGTCCATCCCCCGAACAGGGAGTCTCGGTCAGTTCTCTGTTTTGGAAAGTGCATGTTTGCTTCAGCTACATTTAGATTGAGAGCAACCAACTACATGGCACACTTTACCCAGCTGCAAAGGGATTTGCTATCGGAGCTCTCCACTTCCCTTTCTGAGTTGCTGCCTCCGGAAAGTCTCAAATTCATCTCTCCGAAGCTGTCCACTCTGACTTCCATGGCTAATGCCTCAATGAGGTTGATCTCCAATGCTGTGCAGGCCACCTCTTGAGTGGTGGGCACTGGCTTTGCCATCAGATTGCATGGCTGGCTTTGCCATTGCAGGTTTGCAGAACCCTTTAAGGCATCCTTCACTATCACCCCTTTTGATGGGTCAACCTTGTTTGGCCCTTCCATCAAGGCAACTTTGACCCGCAGCAAGCAGGAAGGAAAGACTCTGTCTGCAGTTTGGATCAAGTTCTCTGCACCCCAGTGATCCTTTTCCAAAAATCAGAGGAATAATCCTCCCCTTGGAAACTTTGGTTCCGCAGGTCTCTGTCTTCCTTCCAGGATGCTCCTCAGAAATCCTCTTCCTCCGGCTGGGGAAGGGGATTTGACACCAGACGCCGCCTTAGAGGCAGAGGGGGTCTGCAGAACCAGAGCTCCCAAGAACCTTGCTCGGAGAGGCCCCCTCAGCGCTCCTGAAGAGCTGCCTGGCTATCCTGCCCTGGAGGCAGTCAGGGATTGACTCTCCCTCCACCCACTACCCTAAACAAGTGTCACCTCAGATCAGTGGGTGTTAAACATCATTTCCAGGGGTTACTTCATTCCCTTTTTTCAGACCCTCAAGTTCAAAAATCTCTCCTGGATGTTCCACTGCACCAGAGGGAGTCCAAGACCTCTTTCAAAAAAGAGCCATCCAAGAGGTCCCAACAGAACAATGAGTGTCCGGAACTTACTCTCACTTCTTTTTGGTGCCCGTGAAAACTGGGGACTTGTCCCATTTTGAACCTCAGCGAACTGAAGAAGTGCATGTTCCAGATGGTCGCTTTTCAGTCCATTCTGCCTCTTTTGTGCAAGAATGACTGGATGTACTCGGTGGAGCTCAAGGATGCATACTATCAATATCAAAATCCACAAATGCTTCAGGAGATACCTGCGCTTTCAGCTAGGAGGCAACCACCATCAATTCAGAGCCCTGCCCTTTTGACTTACCACAGCCCCCTGGGTGTTTACCAAATAAATGGCAGTGGTGGCAGCTCACCTCCAGCTGCAAGGTTTCCACATCTTTCCATATCTGGATGATTGGCTCCTCATGGCCCCATTGAGGCATCAACTCACACTGACCACGGATTATACTCCGTTTCTTTCAGACTCTAGGCATTACAGTCAACCTGCCCAAATCCCATCTTTCCCTTTGTCAGAACCTGGAATTTATCGGGGTCCTTCTGGACACTGTGTCAGAGACTTGCAGCACTTCCCCAACGCAGGATCCAGACCATTTGGGACCAGGTCCATTAGTTGCTGGATCTGGATCGTCCCACGGTCCACTTGATCTTGCAAGCACTAGGTTCGATGGCAGTGGCAATTGTTAGTGCCTCTTGCCAGGTATCATATGAGAGTTCTGCAGTGGACCCTAGAGGTGCAGTGTTTAGCTCAGTTTCACCCCATGTCAATGTCCTCCAGGATCTCTCAGGTGTGCAGACATCATCTTGCTTGGTGGCTTCATGCCCAGGATCTCATTCTAGGCAGACATTTCTGTCTTCCCCAACCCAAGGCCATGGTGACCACGGACGCCTCCCTGTTGGGATGGGGGGCATTTTCAGGGGAAGGACAGTTCAAGGCACGTGGTCCCCCTTAGAGACCAAATTGCACATAAATGTCCTGGAGATGAGAGCAGTCCTTCTAATGTTGCATGCCTTTCAGGACTGTCTCCCTCTCGGGACTGTAGCAGTTCAAATCAACAACATGGCTGTGGTCTGGTGCATCAACAAACAGGGGGGACATGGTCTTATCCCCAATGCAGAGAGACCATGAGAGTGTGGGAACGGGCGAGGTCTTCTAGGAGCTTTCTTCTTGCAATGCACATTCCCAGCAGTTCCACCGTGTTACTCGACAAGCTCAGCAGATCTATCCAGAGTCCTCACGAGTGGTCCCTGAACCCGTCAGTGGCACATCAGATATTCGACCACTGGGGGTATCCCTTGCTGTGATCTTTTTGCCTCTCTGGACAACCACTAGTGCAGCAACAACTTTGCCCTGATCCCTCCAACGGGGGAGTCATCCAGGGATGCTCTGGTTCAAGATTGGCCGTTGGGACTTCTGTATGTTTATCCACTAACTCCCCACATCCCCAAAGTCTTACAGAAAGCCTGTCGCCTGAAGACTGCTCGCATCCTCATTTCCCCCTTTTTAGCCTCATCAGGCATGGTTTTCCCTCGTTTGGTCTCACCTGAAATATCTGCCCTGGATATTAGATCTCATTTTCCATCCGTGGGAGCTTCCTTGTCCCAATGTCCAGTCTCTTCATCTGACCACTTGGTTCCTCCAATTCCAGTGATCCTTTCCCAGCCCATGCTCCCTTCTCTGGTTAAGAGCATTATCTTGTCCTCTCAAAAAACGTTTACGAGGAAGGTGTATTCCAGCAAATGGAAGAGATTTTCTATTTGGGCTAAACAATGCAATCTAGATCCCTTTTCAGCAACTATCCTTAACATTTTGTTCTTGGCTTCTCTTTTTCACCAAGGGGCTAGTTTCTGTACAATTAAACTCCACTTGGTGGCTGTCTCTAACTACCATTCGAACGGAAGCCCCACCTTCTCTTCCAGGCTATACAAGGCCTTTCCCAAAGGGATCTTTCTACTCAGACCTCCTATTAAGGATCCCTCCACTCCATGGGATCTTACTCTGGTGTTGCAGTCTCTGACAAAGAAGCCCTTTGAGCCTGTGACGACCGGTGATCTTAAATTCCTGTCCTGGAAGGCGGCCTTTTTTGGAGTCTGTTACTTCGGCCAGGAGGGTTTCTGAGTTGCAGGTTCTCTGCATTAAGCCCCCTTTCATGGTGTTCCACAAGGATAGGGTGTCTCTCAGGCCCAATCCTTTGTTCATCCCTAAGGTAGCCTTGGAGGCTAATCTCAACCAATCTATTTAGCTTCCTGTGTTCTTCCCCAATTTTTCAAATTAAGGGGAATAAAAGTTGCATAGTCTGGATGTCCATAGACAGTTACGTTCTTACCTGAAGAGAACTGAAATTTTTCAGAAGTCCATCAGCGCTTTGTTGCCTTTTCTCAGGTCAGGAAAGGTCAAACAGTTTCTAAGGTATCTATTTCACGTTGGATCGCCAGCTTCATTTCTTACATTTATGAAAGTAGACACCTAGAACTTTCCGGACTAGTCAAAGCTCGCTCTACAAATTTGGTAGCCAAATCTTCTGCCTTACTGGCAAAACTTTCTGTTGATGAGATTTGCGCCGCTGCTACTTGGTCTAATCCCAAAAGCACAAAAATATAAAAATACACCAGTACCACCAATCAAAACACTTTGTAAAAACAATAAACTCTGTTTAATCATGAGTACAAGTACAACTTTCACAGTCAAGCTGCATCAGGCTGTAACAAATGTATTCGCATCGGAGAACCTTTTTAAATAGTAAAGTCTTGATTAAAAATAATCATTCAATTAAACTGGAGTACCTAACAAAAATGTTTGTGCATTATATAAAATTATACCATTCTAGTTGCTAGTGTTGATATATCCCGGGTACTTCTGGAATTTAAACTATTTATAAGCAAATTAAATCTTATAGTTTTTTTTTATCATCTGGAAATTCTGTTAGTACCCACATGTTAGATTGTACACTTTTGTGCCCCCCCCCCCCCCAAATCGCACTGTTTCACTTTTTGAAAAAATGGTAAAAGAAGGTTTACTCTAGTTTTTATAAAAAGACAAAAAGGTTTTTTAACTTACAGAAGACTAAATACGAGGCAATACAGTCTTTACTTAATGACACTATAGTGGTGAAACCATCATACAAAGGGGTTGGATAGTCATCATGGACAAGACTTGTACCTGACTTCTATGTTACATTTGCTAGGCTCATCAGATTATGTGATTATTAATAAGAGAATGGTTATTGAAATATGTGAAAATGTAACAGCCTGATTGTTATGTATGCACCAGAATGCACATATTGATAAGAGGCTATATGAATATTTTACAGTGCATTCACCTACAATACAAATTATTTATGGCATTTCTAAAATTCATAAAAGACTAGTTAATCCTTCTCTATGACCTATTGTATCGGCAAGAGGGTGGGTAACCGAACCTGTTTCAAAATATTTAGAAAATCAATTTAAAGGTGTATTACCAACATTATGGCAATGGGCTAATTCTCACAATGGTATCACTAGTTATTTAGTAGCACTGTACGTCAATTCCCTGTTCACATGCATCCCTAATGGCATAGGTGTTCATATGATCAAGAGGCATGTCACACAGTACACAGGTTTTCAAGATTTAGGTATAGAGCTAATGTGTGAGTTGTTGAGAATCGTCCTAGGAAACAATGTTTTTCTATTTCAAAATAAGTATTATAAACAGGCCACTGGTGTTGCAATGGGCACACCAGTGGCCAACACATATGCTAACATAGTGATGAACTGTTGGGAAACAGAGGTGATTCTGGACAATTCTAAGAATCTCTTTTATAAAGAAGTGGCCTTTTACAAAGAGATTCGTGGATGATTTATTTTTATTATGGGATGGGTCATTAAATGACCCTGATGACTTCATTACATACCTGCATTCATCCACAACCTTTTTAGCATTCAAGAAGAACGTTCAGTATAGATGCATTGAATTTTTGGATGTCTCAATAAAAAATTCTAAAGGCCAACTTGAAACAAATTTGTATAAGAAAGGAATCAAGAAGAACACTTATTCAGCAATGAATAGTATGCATCCACCCCATGTGTTTAACATTATAGTCAAAATCAGATGGCTAGAGCCAGTCGGCTTAACACACAGGATGTGGACCTTATAAAACAACTGAATGAGATGGCAGGTGATTTACACATAGGTGATACCGTACCCAATGCATCCAATGTATTAAAGATGAGATACTTAGAGATAGACAAAGTAAATATCCTCCGGTGTTTTCGAACTTACACCGGACGATGAACAATAAAGACATCATCAACAAGACTAAAGTAGGATGTAGATGTATTTTGACATATGATCAAAACACCAACCAAATTAAAAATATAATTAAAAAATATGTGCCTTTATTATCACAGGTACAGGAGCTGAAGGATATTTACACAACAGCACCCTTGTTTGGTTATAAAAAATGCACCACTCTTAAAAATAAGTTCGGTTACAAAGAGCAAAGAAGGAAGGATACTGCGGTTACCAAGAAAGGAACTTATAAGTGCAATAGTTGCTCTTTTTGTAAGCACATTTACACTAAACACACTTTTATACACCCAATTAGGAAGTGCCATTTTCACATTTATGCTTATGGCAATTGTAACATGAAAAATGTGGTATATATGGCTAGATGTACAAAATGCCCTTCATTTTATGTGGGGGAAAACTAATCAGTGACTTAAGGACTGTATTTCTAGACATATGTCTGAAATAAAGAGAAAAGTAGAAACAAATTCTTTATGTAAATACTTTCAAGCTTCTAATTTTGCAGAAAGTTTTAGTTTGTGATAGAGGCAGTGATATATATATATATATATATATATATATATATATATATATATATATATATATATATATAAATAATGCTACAGAGCGATATGAGAACAAATGGCTACTACATTTTAGACATTTCTATCCGCCTGGTTTAAATGTTGTTTTTGCCTTGAAGTCTGAGTTAAAGTTTTTACATGACTGTATCAAATAGAATGGTGTAATTTTTATGTTAAGGCACTTTAACTTTTATGTTAGGTACTTCAGTTTGTTAATTGATTGATCATTTTTAATCAAGACTTTACTATTTAAAAAGGTTGTGTGATGGTGAATACATTTGTTACAGCCTGATGAAGTAGCTTGACAGTGAATGTTATACTCATGGTTAAACACATTTTGTTGTTTTATAAGGTGTTTTGATTCGTGGTACTGGTGTATTTTTATATTTTTGTGCTTTTGCTGTGTGGATAATCCAATTTTATCAGGTTGGTCTCCCTTTTTCGTTGGACTTGGTCTAATCCCCACACATTTGTTTTGAATTATAAGTTGGACTTGGTGTCTAGGAGCAGGGCTTCCTTTGGTTCTTCTGTGCTCCAGCATGTCCTTCCCTGAGACCTCCCAGGGTTCATAGTAGCTGGGGACTCTGACCATAGCATCAGATAGAGTTATGTACTTACCATAACTTGGAATCTGTGCTCTCCAGTGTCATTTTGTCATGTTCCCACCCTCCTCCCCCTGCTTCTGGAGATTTGGGAGTTATGGAGAGATGTCTCCCTTAGGAGTTTTCTCCTTTATTAGCAGTTTTCGCTTCCCCCTTTCTTTCTACCCAGCAAACTTGATCTGACAGTTGTGGATAGCAAGGGATCTTGGGAAGGGGAGGAGCTTGAGCTCAGGAGTTGTCCTTTTAGTTCCCGGCTCAGATCCAAAATCTAATCCGAGACCCATCTGTGATGAATAATGACACTAGATAGCACAGATTCCAAGTTACAGTAAGTACATAACTCTCTTTTATCACATTTAAAAAGCAGATTTTTTTTTTAAATTAAAGTTTCTGATCCTGACAGTGCAGACCAAATTGTTTACATCTCTGTTAAGTCTGTATAGTGTTTTTATTTTATTAATTGTATTAGTCCTGCAGCCTTGTTTTCTAGTGTCCCTTGAAAGTCCACCATTTCATTTGTGCTGAAAAGACTCTTAACCTTGAATATTCCCCACTTCTGAAATTAAAAGTAGCCAGTTTTGTTCATAGGTGTGTACTAGGCTAATGACCACAAGGGACTTTTTAATCCTAGCCATGCATCCCAAATCTCTGACACCCTAGATAAGTATTAGCAGGGGTGTGGGAAATGAACCATTTACAGGCTGCCTGTTTCCATTAGAGAGACAGGTGCCAAACCATGGATGCATTTCTTGTTCCCCATCCAGTTGTCCAAGTTACACTGGAATTGTGTTCGGGAGGAGCTCTGCTTCACATGGATGGGGAGCCTGTTCCAGAGAAGGGGTAGTCTCTGGGCTACAAACTTCTCTCTCAAGCAGGTCCTGTTTATATCACAGACAAGGTTCAAGTCTTCAGATGTTGCAATTCTGGTGCTGTTTATTTTGCTGATATGTAGGAGTCCATCAGGGTGGGGTCTGACCATCCCTTGTATGCCAGGCATAGCTCTACCCTCAGCAGCCTGTAGTAGACAGTGCACAGGGATATGGCTTTGAGGTAGTATGCATAGGATATGTTACTTACTTCCTGTACTCTTTTAGTGAGAATCCTCTGTGGACAGCTAAACTGTTGCATGTGCCTGGTTAGTTACATACCAAAGGGAGTCATTGCACTTGGTGATGGGTCTGATGAATGCCAAAAACAGTAGAACAATGGTCTCCTTGGACCTAAATGCCACACCTTTGTATACAAGTTGCACAACATAGAATGATTTCCTCAGTAGAGTAGACAAGTGATGGTCAAGTCTAGATTGCTGTCCGTGTGTCCCCAAATCCCTGACTACAGTCTCTACTCTTAAGGGTGTGTTTGTCAATATGATAGTTACCAGGGGTGGATATCTTCCAAAAGGATATAGTTATGCCTTTCTTGGCATTTAGTTTTGGTCCATGGCTGTGACACCAGTTATTTGTCTGAGTCCTGCCCTTCCTAGAGAACATTTGTGTTGCTGTAGGGATTCTATAACTGCTCCTAATTTGCAGTTGTCTGCAAATTTAGGCTGCCAGAGGCTTTTGACATTGGTCTCTACTTCATAGAGGTTAATGCTAAAAAGGAGAGGTCCCAGCACCGTTCCCTGAGGGACTCCACTTGTAACTGGCCTCTTTGTAGAGGTGAACTCCCCAATTCTAACTTCCTGGGTCCTGCCTGTAAGCCAGCTGGCTGTTCACCGGGTGACATAATGGTTTATATGTAACCTCTTGAGTTTGTCAACAATGCCCAAGTAGAATATTGTGTCAAATGCCTTGGCCAGGTCAAGGCAGTGTGAACCATTTTGCCCTCATCCATTGCTTTGGTGATCTTCTCAAAGAAGTCCACCAGTTTGAGTAGGCATGACCTTCCCTTGATGAAACTAGACTGCATTGATTCCAGTGTCAGGAGGTTTTCTATGTCATTATTGATCATTTTCATGATGATTCTTTCTATGGCTTTGCATATGAGACTAGTGAGACTTAAGAGTTTGTAGTTGGCCCACCACTGTGCAGAGGGATGACTGTTGTTATTCTCCATTCACAAGGCACAAAGCTTGTTTGGAGGCTGCAGTTAAATAGCAATTCCAGAGGGCCTGCTAAGTTGTGTTTCATGCTATTTAGAAGGTATCCTGGGATATTGACTGGAACTATCAGTGCAGTGTTCTTGGCCTTGGAGAGAGCATTGTGGACCTGTTCCCTAATGATAGTAGTAGAAGTTGTATTTGAAGGTATTTCCTGAGGGGAGGTTGGGGGTGAGATAGGGGTAAAGTCGGAGCCAAATTTGTCAGCCAGTAAGTTTGCTACATCTTCTGGCTCAGTATAGGTGGCTCCATTAACAATGAGCTTTGCAAACAATTGTGTATTATATTTTAAAAATGATTATATTTAATTGTACACTAGTTAGAGGACCTAATTTGGTTATAGGTTTACATGATTTGATCATTTGACTTGCATTTGCTTTTGAGTGTGTAGATTCTACAGTAAAACTTAAGAAACTGGAAGTTCTTGGTTTCATCCCCAGTACTTTCTACTGTTGTAGCAAGTATTTGCTCATAGGATCTTTGCAATTAAGACAGACCATGATCAAACTGGACAAGTCATCTTTAAGGGCTACTGCAGGTGTAAGTTATTGAACCAATATTTTTCTCTTTGTATTTGCCAGTGAGATCACAAACCACATGCATTCTTCTGTGATCTGTCCTTATGCCAGTGAATTTATCCTCCATCAAGTAGTTCCATCCATAGCCCATGTGTGAACAGATTTACAAAATGACTTCAGCACCTGTTATGCAGATACCTCATAATTAGCCAACTTCAGCTAAACACTACAGGAACAGCAGCTGTGATATTTGATACCTACAGGAGTTAGCCAGATGTAAGCCTCTAAACTTAGTAACATCAGACATGCTTCAAATTGCTTGAGGAACACAATATAGGCACCGAGAAGTTTCCATCGACCCCAGCCTGTCATTTAAAACACCCAAGTGACATGATAGTGGACAAGGTGCATAGGCAATTAAAGCCTCTTTACCCAGTAGCCAGCCACCTTAGCCTTCATGCCTGGTGTTTATTTGCAGTCAGTGAATTCCTTTCTCATATGGAGTACAAACTTCCTATTACTGTTCTAAATACACTCCAAAATTTTCACAAAATTCAAACTTTAATAAATGGCACCCATCACTTCAGTCATTTGAAATTGAATGCATCTCGGTAAAAAAAAAAAAAAAATTCATTACCTGTCATAAGTCATTCTGTCTTACTGCTTCACACATTCACCTTTATATTGAATTGTGAAAAATACTGTCCAACCTTGAAACTGAAAATGAAAGCCTTGCACTGTAGCCAGTGTAAACAGGAAGACAGCACCGTAACTTTTCAAAGACTTCCTTTCATCTTCTCTGCTGGTGAATGGAATTTTAGTATGGTTGAACCAGCCAGCTGAAACCACTACCTCCCACAGAACTGCAGAAAAATGAGACTTCACTGAATCAGACAAAAGCTTATTACATACCCGCAAAAGACCCACAACTGCATTTCACAAACAAGAGATATACTATCCCTTCACCATAAAGCTGACACCTTTGCTTTTTCAGTAAATTTGTACCTGTATGAATATATATCTGTGTAAATATATTTCACTTTTTATCTTTCCCTAAAGAGTGCAGCTAATTGTATATATGTAAATATATGTATATTATAGGTATTGTTAAACTTTCCGTAAACATAGCTACTAAACTTTTTAAGTATCTCCAGGTATATGCTCTGAGGTTCAGCTACATATTAAGAACTGTTTAAGAATTTGTTTCAGAACTCTGCATCACATTGTGTGTTATTTTTTCAGCGTTTGCATTTGCAATATTCAGAACTCCTCTATATTATTGTATCTACTGTTGTGCATAGATTGTAGCTGAAAAGAGTCCAAGGATCAGCCCACCTACCCAATTAATACATAATAATAATAATAATAATAACGAAGGATATGATCATGTTAGATACTGACACACTTCAGCTTGGCCATTCATATAGTGATGCCGTATGTTAAGGATTGACAGCATTTTATTGCAGAAGTACCCAGATAGCTCTGAAAGGTCTATTGTTTTGTGTCACATTACATAATGAAAGTTGAGAGAAACTACTCCCTGACTGTCAAAGCACACTCAGCCTGCTACAGGGAATATGCCACCAGTGTTGCAGGAAAGACTGTTTCAACTCGGAAGGAAGATTAACCAAATGACTTCAAACAGATTTACAGTTTTGGTTCCTATTTGTAAGAGCAGTTGCTTATAGATTTGAATATAAAGGGTGTAAGTGTCATTATGTCATTGTCACTCAGTAGATTGCCAGCTGGCTCACAGATAGGATGCATATAATCAAAACAGGGAAAGTTACCTCCACAAAGAGACCAGTCACCAGTGGTGTCTTCCAGGGTTCTGTGCTGGGACCTTTTCTGTTTGGTGTCTACTTTTCTAAAGTAAAAGCCAATACCAAAGGACTCTGGCTGACTAAATCTGTAGATGACTGCAGGCTAAGAGCAGTCATTGAATCCCCAAATGACTTGGCTATCCTGCAGGAAGCTTTGTCCCAAATAAGTAAGTGGTGCCAAAATCATGGACTGAAACTAAATGCTAAAAAATTCATTATTGTATCCTTTGGGAAGTCATCTACCCCAGGAAGCTACCACATTGACTGTACATCCTCAAGAGTTGACTCAGTTGTATGTGATTTGGAAACTTACATGGATAGTGACCTAACTTTTGACCAACAGTCTGTTGTAAGTAAGTCCTTCTGTATTTCTCAACTTATAAACAGATGGATTGTATCTAGATCTAGGGATGTCATTGTCCCCTTTACTCCACCCTCATTAAGCCAAGTGTTGAATATATTGCCCCTTTTGCATGTAAGACCCATACAACAACTGGAATGCCCTCAGAGTTGCCGTACTAAAGGGATAAAAGGTCTCAACATGACCACGAAAGACTAACAGTGCCAGACCTCCAAGCCGCAGCTCATCACTACTAAACCAAACCAAAGGCACTGTAGAGAAATGCTACCTACATGCACTCTCTCAAAGTCCTGTCACTATGTTAGGTATCCTACAGACTGCTAAGAGGTGACCTGTGTCTGGCATACAATATATCTTCCTACCCATTACTTATGGATTTACTGCACATCAGCCAAGTCAAATGGCATCAGAAATAGTAGGTCTAGGGATCTAAATTGCTTCTGCAACATCAAAAGAATGGTTTGAAGGGACAGGTATATCTCGCAGGGAGCAGACTGCTCATCCACATAAAACAAGTTTATCCCTGTCCATATTTAAGCGCAGCTTGGATCTATGAATGGGAAACAGGAAAATTTACCTCAGAACAGCCCCCTTTACTACTACTGGACAGGCAGCTCCTGAATTATTTATCCCATGTATGGGTCCCCTCAAATTATTTATGATAGGATCCCAGTTATTCTCATTAAGGGTAATATGTAGTTATTGATTATGGGATGGGTAAGGCCAATTTATAACCAACCGGGATAGGTTATTTGAAGCACAAAAAGAGAAACTGGCTACTCTTAAAATGGCCCACAAGAGCAGCTAACGTGGTACTTGCCTATGAACCTATTATGGTGTCGAGGGACTGTCTGGGCTATTGTATGACATCCAAAATACTTCTGTGCGCCAAAAAAGAAATTTATTGAGCAAAGCTTTCGGGTTAACCACCCTTCATCAGTACATAGCATTAAATTCATTTCTATAACCATTTAAATAGGGAAAACAGTTAAAACACATGATTCAGCCAGCCTAACAGAAATACCTTCCAATTACATATTAAAATACTCCTTATTTACATAAAAAAACTTATTTATAACACTTAATACATTATATATGGAAAATATACCTTAAATGTTTAAAATACCCAAACTATCTAAAGTATAAAATGTAATATATAAGGCATAAGGGTGAAACTAAATATTTTCTCTCTGCTTTTTAATTAATATTGGTTTTAAGCTAACTGCTACATTTAAACCTGGTTCTGCCTCAGCATCTAACTTAATAATCCATTCAAATTCTCTTAGTTCTAATATGTTGTTAATATCTCCTCCCCTCATACCTAGGTCTACTCTACATATTACTCTAAATTTAAAAGTATGACCCTCATTTTCAACAATATGTTTACTGAGTGCATTTGTTAGTATTCCCCTTCTAATTTCCGACTTATGCTCTATTATGCGTTCTTTTAATTTTCTTGTCGTCTTTCCTACATAGTATGCTGGGCAATTTACACAGGTTGCTAGATACACTACTCGAGAAGTGCTAACAGTTAGCCAAACATTTAAATTCAAAATTTTGCTTAGTTACAGAGTGTGCAAATATATTTGATGTATCATATATATCTGTACAACAAGTACAGTTATAACACTTATTGTGTTAAGCTCTTATTTGAGAGTTCTACCTTTTTCTCTTTAAAATCTTTAAAACACAACTTTTGTTTTAAATTTTCTAAGTTTCTAAAAGAAAATTTTGGTTTTATTCCTATTTCTTTTACCTCTGGCATAGCTAACATTATCAACCAGTTTTTTTCTATTATATTGCATACATCCCTTGTAAACGCATTATAGGTTGTAACATATCTAAGTACATCTTTCCTTTCATCTGGTGTCTTTATTAACTGTCTCATATTACTACTAAAAAAGGTTTATATTCACCATTTCTTTTCATTTTTACTTCTTCATATACTGCATTTACATTCTGGGAAGAATAACCAAATTCTAAAAAATCTTGTATCATCTCTTTCCCCTGAGATATAAAATTAACATCTTCTTTATTCAGTCTACTAACTCTTATCAATTGAGCTTTCAACACACCTTTAAAGGTGTGTATTGCATGCATGCTGTCTTTCCTAATATATCTATTCACATGCACTTCTTTTTTATAGATCATTGTTTGCATTCTATTGTGCTTAATATAGAGTCGAATATCTAAAACGTTTATAGCTTCTATAGAGGAAGTAATTTTAAATTTTAAAAAATCTGTTGTCTTATTTAAATAGTCAATATAATTACTTAATTCATCGTTGGTACCCTCCCATATGAGAAAGCAATCGTCCACAAATCTTTTATAAAACTTTATCTTAGCATTAAGTACATTACAATTGCTTAGTATAAATTGCTTTTCCCATTGGTGCAGTACCAAATTTGTGTATGTTTTTGCTACTAGGGTGCCCATTGCAACTCCAGTAAGCTGCAAATAAAACGTTTTATCAAACAGAAAAATATTTTTTGTTAATACAACATCCAATAGAGCGCAAATATTTTCTATTTCCCTTACTTGCATGCATGTTTCTAAACCAAGAAAACTTCTTATTGCATCTTGCCCATATTCATTCGGAATCACAGTAAACAGAGAAACAATATCTAATGTTACAAACATAAAAGTTCTATCATTATTAAGTTCATACCATTCATACAAATCTGATAAAAAATTTTTAGTGTCTTTAATAATACTTGAACATTTCACTAAATATTTACTAAGTTGTATTTGTAAATATTTAGAGATGGGTTCTGTCACCCACCCATTGCCAGTCACTATTGGCCTAAGAGGGGGGTTCTCCATATTTTTATGTACTTTAGGGATACCATATATCTGCGGTATTCTTGGACAGGGTACAGAAAAATAATTAAAAAGATCAATACAAATATCTTGAGTTAACTGTAATTCATATATTGCCATGTTAACATCTGTTATACACTTTTTTACTTCATTAATAGAAATTTCCTTAAAAGTCATTGGGTCTGCTAAAAAAACTTTTAAAATTCTCAAAATATTTGCACCTGTCCATTACAACCACAGCTCCCCCTTTATCCGCCTGTTTTATAATTATATCATTTTGTTCTAACTCTTTTAATGCCCTAAATTCTAGGTATGTTAAATTAAAATGTTTTTTTTCTATTTGTTCTCATGTATAACTGTCTTAAATCCTTTTCTACTACATTTGCAAATGCAACAGTAACAGGATAGGATTGAGGTATAAACGTACTTGGTTTTTTACAGACTGGTGGCTCATTCCAAGTTTGTTTAAATATCAGCTTTAAATTCACATTTCTTACGTCAATAACTGCTTGCACAATGCTATCTTGAGCGTAAGGTATAAATCTCATGCCTTTATTTAGCAGTTCCAATTGTTCATTATTTAAAGTGAGTCTAGATATATTTACAGTACCTTTCATTATTTTTATTCCATTATTTTTATTCCATTCATCGACGGGCTGCTTTGCTGTACGTAGCAGGACTGCTGTTCTTCCTTTTTGTTGCTGGTGTCGTTCTTATAGTTCTCTGCTGTGACGAGTCTCTCTGCTGTAAACGGCCCCTTTGTATAGTTTGTTGAACAGCAACCTTTTCTGGTTGCTTTAATTGGAACGGCAAAAAAGAAGAAATTTCGACTTGTTTACTCTTTTCTAAAACATGCGATACTGTTTTATCGTTGGATTTATACACACTCACTGCAGTAAACGAGACATTTCCTGCATCCCGTATGAGAGCCTTACCAGTTCCCGCCCCTTCCTTAGAGGCGGTCTGTTGACTGGTTGTTGCATTTGTAGGAGTTGAAATATGGTTCTCTTGATTAGCTGACATAGATTCATGCTGTTGTTCAAAGATATCCATCTGATCTAGCCCGACGGAGAGAGAATTTTGCACTTTATTCTCAGTTTTATTTAAAGTTGCAACTTGTCCACGTTTAATTTCATTTCTCAGCCAAGAAAATATATGTCCATTCTTGTAGTCATTTAAATCACGCTGTAGTTTAGATTTCTTCTTCAATTCTAACTTCACATCCAGGGACTGAACACGATCTAAAAAAGCTTTATACTGTTCACTACATTGCGCAAAACAAGGCATAGCAAGAATATCATTCTCGAGTCCATTAATTTCTTCTATTAGGTTCTTTTCAATGGGTTCGAAAAATGTATTCATGAGTTTCATATAGCTGGCACTCAATTCTAAATTGAGTTGCTGCCACTGTCCAAGTAGAGCATAAGTCGGAAATTAGAAGGGGAATACTAACAAATGCACTCAGTAAACATATTGTTGAAAATGAGGGTCATACTTTTAGAGTAATATGTAGAGTAGACCTAGGTATGAGGGGAGGAGATATTAACAGCATATTAGAACTAAGAGAATTTGAATGGATTATTAGGTTAGATGCTGAGGCAGAACCAGGTTTAAATGTAGCAGTTAGCTTAAAACGTATTAATTAAAAAGCAGAGAGAAAATATTTAGTTTCACCCTTATGCCTTATATATTACATTTTATACTTTAGATAGTTTGGGTATTTTAAACATTTAAGGTATATTTTTCCATATATAATGTATTAAGTGTTATAAATAAGTTTTTTATGTAAATAAGTAGTATTTTAATATGTAATTGGAAGGTATTTCTGTTAGGCTGGCTGAATCATGTGTTTTAACTGTTTTCCCTATTTAAATGGTTATAGAAATGAATTTAATGTTATGTACTGATGAAGGGTGGTTAACCCGAAAGCTTTGCTCATTAAATTTCTTTTTTGGCGCACAGAAGTATTTTGGAGTACTTGGAGAACTAGACCAGACTTTGTTTGTTTTATATATTGCGTACTGGTGGTACTATTGTATGACATGCCACAAGAACTCAGCACGTATGATCCTTTGGATCATTTCCTATGTATCTCTAGTAATACATTTCCCAGTCGCAGATATGAGTATCAGCGGAGAGACTAGGACTGAACTTTTGCTGTCATAAATATGTATTTGGTAATAAAAGTGTGGCCCCAGAATGACAGTTGTTGTTCCATGCCTTTGCAGCCAGGAAGAACCAGTTATCCATCTGTCAAAGCACTTTACTGTGTGGATCCAGGGCAGTGGTGGTCTCTGAGAATCTACAGGTACTTGATGTTTTTAATGAATGGTGCAATGGCACCATGAAGAAGTTTGTATGAGAAGCTGTGTGTCATAGTCTGGCATTAACACACAAGTTAGACTTAGCCCTAGAATGCATAGGATATCCAGCGGTGTGCTCTGTCGCTCCCCTGATGCCATGGCAGCACACACAGAATTTGCAGGCCGTTTTATAAAAATTGTATTTCTCATACCAGTAGTTGCTCATTCAGGAGTGGCCAGTAGTAGTGAATGGATAACGCCACTTTGGATAAACTGTTGGTCTTTCTAGAATGTTGTTTGCATTTGCAGTAAATGATTTGCCAGAGCAATTTGCATTGAAAGCCCTGTGAATCTAAATGGCATAAAGCTCTTTATATCAATAACACACCATCCAGCCACAAATAAGCTGGCAAAGAGATTTGTGCAGACTTTTAAGAAGCCATAAAAGCTCTGAGGACAACTAATAAGCCACTGTGACCTAAACTGAGCAGTTTCTTGTTAGTGCAAAAATGTCATTCATGTAGTCAAAACTGAGACGCCTGACATGCTTTGCCTGAAGAAACACTTGAGGGTTTATGAGCTTTTTTGGAGCCTGATGACAGAAAACATGTAATTTTAAAATAATTTCCAAATGACATTGATAAGTCAGTGATGTATGCTTTTTGTCTCTCTGCCTTCTGACCATCAATTTATCTCTTGTCAATCTTGAGCAGATTCATTCACCAGCCAGTGTCTTCTACTGGATGAAGTGAGATCTGACTGGATGGAGCTGTCATCCAGGGAGGCAAGAAGGTGGTATTTTGCCCTGCTCTTCTTCAAATTCTTTACTCTCCCTGGTGGTAAGGTGAACTTAGTGTCTGTCATAAATTTCACCTCCAGACTGTTGTCATCACAGTGTTTCTGGATAGACCATTATGAAACCTGTTTGGTCACCAGACAACGGAACTACACACAGTACCCTCAGCAGAGCTGCATCCTGTAGGATTCAGAGCTAAGAGGCATTTCTAATAAAGTCTGACCCCCTCCTTTGGTGGCTGACGTGTGCATCCACACCACAGTGATGACTCATAATACCTTCCGATTGCACATGCAAGTTAAAGTGCTTGAACAGTAGAGGTCACCATCACTCTGTGCAAAGTGAAGTACAGATCCCCGATCATGGTGCTGCATGCTGTGCACCTGGTGATGATAAAGGGCAGTACTACAGTGATCAGACCTTCTGCACCCCCACAGTGGGCAAACTAGCATCATTCACTTATTCTCATTCTCCCCCTGTCAGCTCCTCTAGTACATGGGCCACTAACTGAACCTGCCTTCTCTGGATTGTAGTCAGGACTTCCTTTGTGCTTTGGAGCTAATAGATCATTTAAAAGTTTTTGCAACAGGTTAATTACTGGGGAATAAACTAATGAAATAAGTGGTACCTAGATTATATGATTGACAGTTCTGGGACATTGATGCAAAATGTGGCCGTACATCTGGTGAAGAGACTTTCCAGGAATGTTGTTCACACCCAGCATGTTAGCCAGTCTAACAGCTAAGAACTAAGCAGCTGAGTTTTGATGTCTGGCAGCATTTTCCCAGATCTGGTTGGTGACTTAGTCTTTGACCGGAGATGGATTGTTGTACTACACTACAATCAATGAAGGATGGATGTTAAGGACCAGACACCAATAAGAATGGCTGACCATAGCAGCAAGTGTGAAGAATTCGGAGACCTTTTCTGAGGTTCAGCAGCATAAGAACCCACTCTGAGCACTGTGTATATTCTATAAACCTACAAAAATACTATCATGATGAGTGTAGAGCCTTTGAGAAATTACATGAACATTAATGTGGGAACTGTAGAAGAGCTGTAAAAGTACAAAAATGCGCCTTTGATCACTGTGGGTGACCCATAGAGACCAAAATTTGTGAAGGTGAGGATTTTCAGTTCAGATAGGTTTTACGAAGGTGCCGAAATTTGACATTACTTTCAAATAATCACTTTTTTCCTTTGGTACAGATATACTTCCATAGCTCTTCCAGTAACAATTATGCAAGTTAACTAGTTAGCATGGGATGCTTTAACCCCTCCCCCCCCCAGAAATACTGATAAATTAAAATGTTATTCCCCCTCTTACCTGTTTCATTCATTTTGGCCATCCTAGTACTCTCGTCCTTAGCAAGGTCTGCCTACTCCTCCTTCTTCCCTCAGACTTTGCTGCGTGAGTTGTGGCCGGTGTGGAACTTGAGGCCATCCTTGGGGTAGTTTTGATAACTACTGCTGAGAAGGATTATTATGACCTACCATTATTTCCCTGTCCCCCACCCCAGCCCCACCACAGTGTTTGCCAGCAACATCTGAGGGCTACTCCTCTATTTTGACCAGACCTCCCTTGAGGTGAGCTGGAGTCACCTGAGACATAATTAGGGCTTTTTATACCTTTATGCTATGGTGCTGGCTAAAATGTCATTATTCAACTTGCTGTAAGAGCATTTTCATTTATTCATTTTTTAGAAATCTTGTGACCCACTGCCCAGCCCTAGTGCATCCCACCAAAATGGACTGAAACTTGTGCATTATTCAGCAGATAAGTCCTACTTGTAAATACATTTCAAAGGAAGAGCAGCATATGCAACAGCAGTGCATACAAAAGTGTGCTTACATGCCCGAGAGAGAGAGAGACAGATTTTTTAACCATTGTGCAACATTTAAAGACGCGTCATCAACTTATCTGGCTGCCGCTGTTTAATTGCAGCACTGCATGTTTCAAGCAAATTTACATTTTTCAGTTAAAGTCTTAAATATTTTTAAGAAAATGCTACATGACATTTAAGACAAGATGAGAATGAATTCAGTAAATTTGTAGTATGCATGTATGGATTAACAATTCTGGCACTTGTTTACAACACATGAAACAAAAATCTGTGATTGTCAGCAAATTTACCATTGTTTACAACAGTGTGCAGTAATTTGGGGACATGATGGTACTTAACTGATATGTTTTTTTGAGTTCAATAGGTTTGTCACAGTTGAAGGTTAAAGAGGAAATACTATATATGAGAGACAAAATTTGTTTTACTGATCGTGTATGTTGGATACCCATTTGTAATTGAAGAGAGTTTGTGTAGCATTGGAGGATTCATGGTCTCACTAACTGTTTTAAAGCAAAGTATCTTGATCATCTGCTAAGTCACCTGTTTTGTAATAGGCTTTTGGGAATGGTCTGTATGAGTTTGTTCTCCTTTGGTAGTTTTTTTTACCTAAAAGCCTAGGTTTCCCTTCTGGGCAGATGCAGGCTGTTCAACCAATGTAGGACTCCACTAAGGCATAATCTTTGTTTAAGAATGAGATTTTTGTAAAGAGGAAATGTTTAATCCTTGGTAGAAAAATACAGCACAAGTTATTTTATATTTTATATATATATATACATATATATACACATATATATATATATATATATACACGCACACACACACACACACACACATACGTATATGCAAACATGCACAAACACTGATAGAAAATGTGTAATTTAACATGGGGATGCTTTCCTTAACTTTAGAAATACTGTTGTAATAAGACATTATTGAACTTACTATAAAAGTGTTGTCATTTAGACATATTCCATAAATTTTTTGACCCTCTGCCCAGATTGTTGCCATGAATTTTAGCCATCTTTAAGTGTTGTAGCTGGAGGCCGTTTGTGTCCTTCAATTTGTGTCCTTGTTATTCAGCCTGTGAATTTTTATAATTTTGCTTTCCCTCCCAAGAAGTCAAGGTATTCCCAGGAAACAACAGTGCTGTCGAATTCCATAAAAATTATTTTTCTGCTGAATGAATTTAGATTACACAGGTCAGAAGGAGCAGGTGCTGTTATATGGCACAAAGAATGAAAGAAATAAGATGCTCACTCTGGGCTTCTCTAGTGACATCAACTGTGTTCAATTTTAACACTAGTTGTCAATGTCATTCAAAGGCAATTTGTAATTGGGAATGCACTGTCTTCCATCTAGGGACACCTTGCATGTTTTAACCTTTTCTATGTTTCACATGGTGTAGTTAACATTTATTTCCTGAATATTTTGTCTGTAGTTTACATCATAGCTAAAATGCATAAAACACTATATTTTATTAACTTTTACTATAGCCTAGTCATTCTAAACATTTTGTGTTTCCGAAATAAAGCCTTTAATCTGTAAGTGAAAGATAATGAATGAATTATTAGCTTCAGGAACTGAATTTGGGGTGAGACAGTGAAACAGTGCGTGCATCTATGTTTGTGCAGTATAGAACAACATTTGCACTTCTGACAGGATAGCTTGAGTTTAGGATGAGACAGAAGCCTTTGAGGGAAAAGACTGCTAGAAGAATACTGGGAAAGGATTGTGAAGTTTTGTAGTAAAATTGGATTTGACTTCATATTTTTAAGCAGCCGCATTTCATGGCTAAAAACTAGTACATTTTGTATGAACTAGTAGGGCACAACAGATTTATGTCGGAGTGTTTCAGTAAACCTGGCATAGCTCTTCATGTAAGACTGCTTTTATATATGATGTTTTTAGATATTTTATCAGAAAATCTCTTTTTAGTGTTACCGTATCTCATTTGGCTGTAGCTTGCTTGCATTCTGTCAGTTACTCTATAAGAGATTTTTCCAATTTTGTGTACCTTTATACACTTTATTAAAAGTAAGAAAATACCCATGTGGCATAGGTTGTAATA